>NC_021164.2:71749147-71752412 GCF_000331145.2 Cicer arietinum | reverse complement strand
TTATTATTCAGAGTTATTAGCGTATTATTCAGAGTTATTATTAACGATTTATTTATTATTCTGAGTTATTATTAGCGACCTATTTATTATTCTGAGTTATTATTAGCGACTTATTTATTATTCAGACTTAATAAATTAGTCACTTATTTATTATTCAGAGTTATTATTAGCGACTAAATTCCAAACAACATTTAAAGTTGCAATCTTATCATTTAAAGCAACATACAAATTAAAAGTGGCAAGCATCTAAATTTAAAACAACATTTAAAGTGTCAATCATATCATTTAAAACAACATACAACTCAAAAGTGTCAATCATCTGCCAAAGACATATAATCTGAATTATTTTCTAAATCTAAAGAACCCCAATGTTGTAGACGTCCTGCATAAGCGATAGCCCATGATGTAGACTCATCGCTACGATACTTCTTCCAATTCCATGCAATTGGAGGTAACGGACATGCAGATTTCAATTTAACTTGAACCCAATGATTTTCGTTAACAAAACCAATGCTGATAACACGATCACGTGACAAATCTCCATTATGTGCACCCCTCAATGGGAAAAAAGTCAAACAAAAAGTTTTTGCTAATGTAACAAGAACAAGATTATATTTTGTTGCTATCACGTAACCCATATCAGGAATGGTCATCCACTTCTCGTTAGCTTGGTTTTCCAACTCAGTTACAAGTAAAGACTCTGTCACTTCTTGCAAACGTTCCTTGAATAATGCAACATATAAATCAGGTTTGGACTTAATCTCTGTATACAACTGCCGACGTATAATGCTCCAGTATTCTTCACCATAACCAAGTAAAGCAGCAATAACACGATATCCACAGTTTACATCTGCTTTAACATTAACTATGTCTTCAATATATGGATGAATTAAAGAAGGAAACTCATGAAAATATTTTTTAACCTGATGGGAGACTTGTTTGAATGCTTGATGGGAGACTTGTTTGGATGCCTGCTGGGAGACTTGAGTATCAACATGCTCAAAGTATGATGGGTCGCGATATACGTCATATCCCTTCGGCTTATGCTATTGCCGGATATACTATTTCACGCAACTTGCTCTTTAAAGCCCTTCTTCCAACAATATTAAGTGTTTTCCATTTTTTCCAAATTATATCCATCTCCGATGTAATGTCCAACTCTGAATCATTTGTCAACTGTTCATTCTCTTGATCACTATTCAAGGTTAATTTCCTCAAATGTATATGAATAACATCTAATGGGATTGGAACACCTTTCATCTTGTATCGTGCTAACTCACATGCACAAGGTAATCCATGAGTCTTTCTAAGTATACAACAACAAATATCTTTATCGTTACCGACATAACTGACTCTCTTGTATTCTTCAACAATATCACCTAAGGCTTTCTTGGATACCACCCAAGTCAATTTCTCAAAGAATGGATTGTTGTGTATATGCTCTTTGCGACCTTTACTTATCTCAAATGAACCTTTGATCTTAATAATTTGAAACTTCAACATGTCATTCATACCATTCCATGCCTTACAAAAATCTCTTTTACTGTGTTCCAAAAATCTCTTCAATGACCAATGAGCAGACTCAACCCTAATATTTAAACAAAAAAATACAAAATGTGAAGTTTTAATCATATATCATGCATAAAATAAAATACAAAATGTGAAATTTTAATGACATACCTATTAGTCGTAGTATTTCCTAGATGGAATACTCGATTGGTCCATGCTTCAACAAATCTTTCCTTATGAGGATTCAACCACGTGTCTCTGACGTAGTCAAAGAAAATAATATTATCGACACATGCTTGCTCAAATATTTGCAAAAGTTACTCGTACTCCTTCTCTTCAGAACAATAAACAATTTTCCTTCACAACTCAAGAATGGGTTCTTGCATGTCTTTCTTTAATATATACTGTTTGCATTTGGCTCCAACATTTTTGTTAATATGAAGTTGGCAAAGTAAATTTGTTGAAGATGGAAATACAACTTTAATTGCATTCATTAAAGCCAGTTCTCTGTCAGTCACAATCACCTGAGGAAATGGCGTGTTTGAAAAAAACAACTCTTTTAACTTCTCCAATGCCCACCAAAAGTTGTCTTGACGTTCAGAATCCATATAAGCAAATGCAACATTAAATGTCAACCAAGTTGAAGTTACACCAACAATTTCAAACAACGGTAACCTATACTTGTTGGTTTTGTAGGTGCTATCCATGATCAATACAAGAGGGAACATGTTAAGCAAAGTTATGGAATCTGTGTGCGTCCAAAACATATCCCTCACAACGTTGGAGTCCTCATGAGTCCTACTCCAACAAGTATATTTCTCAACTTCAAGTAACTTCAACAAATGTTGCATATCAGTTCTAGGTCCCATCAAATTCTTCCTGTATGTACTTCGTCGCTTGTAAATTTGATAGATACTAGTCACATTCTCCGTATCTCGATCTCTCAAAGATGACAAGATATATCTCGGTGCGACGTGATACTTTGTCAACTCGTCAACATGTTTCTTATCTTCTTCTGTTAAGTGTCCCATAAATGCATTATTCTCAAAAGTAGCTACTAACTCATGGTTGTGAAGTCCACATATTAAACTAATAATCCATCCTTCATCATTTTTCAGTAGTCTCGATCTAAGTTTAAACGGACATCCACACTTTTTAGTTGAAGTACCTGTGTCATTTTTATTTGACTTATATTGTCCACCTCTATCACAACCAATAATTAATTTTGACTTTCTTCCTCTCTTTCCAGTCTCTAAGTCTGATCGAGTAATGATAACTGCTACTCGATTTTGTCGACATATCTCTCTTGCCCATGATATGACAGCTTCTCATGACTCAAAAATTTGACCAGTTGTAAATGCTTCAGTTAAATCTATAAATACTGGTTGTGGGTTTTCCATCCCTAGTTCAAAAAAAAAATTAAAATAAAATAACAAACAAATTAAAAACATATTCAAAAAAAAAAAAAAATTTAAGTACCGGATTTTTGAAATTTCCGGATTAACTACCGGAAATTTCAAAAAACCAAACCAAATTTCCGGTGAACAAAAAATGACTACCGGATTTTTCAAAATTTTTTAAATTTCCGGTAGCTTCCAGAAATTTGAAATTTCCGGTATTGAAAATACAACTACCGGAAATTTTCATTGACCAAATTTCCGGTAATAATTATAACTACCGGAAATTTTGTTGCAAAATTTGACTTACCGGAAATTTCAACAAAGTTCAGATTTTAGAGTAATTTTTTTTAACTGCT
>NC_021164.2:71733349-71749005 GCF_000331145.2 Cicer arietinum | reverse complement strand
AGGATGAAGGAGATGGCAACTTAATCACATATTTGTAGTGGATTGGTTGGACGTGGTTGCTTATGCAGTGAAGGACAATTCAACAGTGGTTGGCAATACAAGTTCAGACAATGAGACTATGTGATGGTGGTTTGAGTTCAACGAAGATTGGGGTTGAAGTTGGAGGTTGCTAGCTAGGAAGGGAATGTGGGGAGAGAGTGACTAGTCACATGGTGAGTTGGAGAGAGTAACCCGTGGCAGATACCATTTGTGTATCGTACACATGAGAGAAGGTGAGTTGTAAGCTTCATAGACATATCAGAAAGTAACTTAATGGAATTGAGGTGAGAGTCTACAAGCCACACAAGGGGAACAAAAATATACATTTTAAAATTGAATTTTGCTTAAATAAACATTTCCCTGTTCACAGGGGCTGAAGACAATTAACTCTGTTTTTGTTTCGTATGAACTAAGATAAATAAAATTTAGATGGGACCAAAATCAAATTATGTCAAAAAAAAAAAAAGTATCTAATCCATTCAAGAATTATGAGGTTACCTTCTTAAGAAACCAATCAAGTCACATATAAGAATTTATCAAAACCAAAAATACATATAATAATAAAATAGTTGTTGCGTTTCGGCCAATTGCATTTGTCTACTTCTATATATTACTAGTATGGGAGAATATCCTTCCACAATATATGGGTAGTAATATATGTACAATATCAAGTACAGCATTTTCGATGTTCCAATGTCAAAATGGGGAAGCTAATCAACATAAAGCAACAAAGTAACCCTAAAGTGCATCTTTGGTTTTACAATGGAATTGACAAAGTCACGGTGAGCCACCGTGATTTTGTTAAAACTACAAAGTGTAACTTCTGTAAAATCACAGTGGCTCACCGTGATTTTGTCAAACCAAACGGGAAACCAAACATAGTTGGAAACTAAATCGATTTTCCCCCCAAAATAATATTCTTAATAATAGCACAGAATAATCATAATAATTTGGAGAGTCAGAGAAAATTCATTTCATCATGGTTAGAGCGCCTTCATTTCATCATGGTTAGAGCGCCAGATCAAGCTGGTATCTTCTCCTCAAAGCATTGGTTGCTCAAATAGATCTGTTTCAGTCATCTTCTGAATTTTTTCTCGCAGGCCGGGTTGTGTTGTACAGGTAAAGCCCACATACAAGAATTGCACAGCCAAGCAGAAAGAATGGGCTCAAGGTTGTTCCTCCCTCAGGAAGATATGGTAATGGAAGGGAAAGAATATAAACAGAAATTGGCACTGCAAACACCATAAACACACATAAGCTGAAAACCTCACAAAAATATAAATAGATAGGATCCAACCAAGTTTCCAACTTTTACACTTGCACCACTTAATAATTGAATTGTGCTAAATAAGTGATTTAAGTGTAAAAAATTTACATCTAATGTCATTTGATCCGAACAGAGAGAGAGAGAGAACCTGACAACATTAACATGAGAGAAGCAACAACTGCAGAAGAACTTTTCAGTACGTTAAGCAAGGATATGTTGAATACCAAATTGGTAACTACGTAGAGTAGCGGAAGCAAGGGAGCACCATCACAACCTGAGACATGGAAACAAATGTTTTCGACAAGGTTCAAAATCATTAAAGGGAAGAAGAGCTAATTAATCATTGGATGGTTGTGTTGTGTGACAGTTTATATTCAATCTTTTCAACAATAAAATGGAGGAGAGATGTTAAATAGCAAATCTCTTACTCCCCCACCTGATATTATTATGTGTCTTATTTAAGTGAAAATAATTGAATGTATTAATTTCTACGATAAAATGAGTTTTCTTCCCCAAAACATCCTTATTAATAGTAGTTAGTGAAGTCATTAGGTGGATTGAGATATAATAAATAAAGATAAATTAGTGAAAAAAAGTAATTAATATTTTATTGATAATATAAAGTGATAAATAATGAGACAAATAAATATTTCAAATTGGACAATGAGATGAAGGAAGTACAATTATCAGAATTTCAATTTAATATCCTAATTTGGTTGTATGCCCACTATTATGTACGTTTGGCTTCTCGTCTTTATGTACTTTGAGATAAGGTGTATAGCATTGTGATACAAGCTATGTGAGAACCATAACCCATAAGATAGCCATGTCCTAAGAAACCCCAAGGGGCATATAAACCATGCGTTCCCCATACTTCTGACACAGGATACAAACCCCCATGCCTTACAAAAGCGTAATAAAGTTCCACCATGCTCTGTACACAGTGTCACCACATGCAAAGGCCGTTTGCAACTGAGAGACATGGTGGAAGGCTCTGATATCAATTGATATAATAAACCTTAGGAGAGTCACACCACTAAAGCTAGTTATTGTGGTTGGAGGGTCCATGATCATATAGACATACTTCTGTTGTGGGATTCTGATATAAACTAGCAAGTAATAGAATAAATGGGAAGTCCTTGTAAATTGTCCAGTGCAGTCTTTATTTTTCTGTTTAAGTGTGTAATTTATGTGAATCAACTCTAATTGAGAATCTTTCTCCGGAGATTATCTGTCAGACTCAGAATTTTTGATTGGTAAAATGTGTCATTTCCATTAGAGAATTCTCCTTTAAATAATGTTGTTACAGAATGATATAAGTCTTACTATAACGGTTAATCTACAGCTGGACTAATTAATTATGAGAAAAATTACATAATTACAAATATCATCAAATCTGCACAATTAATGAATATGAAAGCTGTCAATTCCATTGACACCCCCCTTCAAATTGATGTCGGTGAGTCTATAAGTATCAATTTGCTGATTAGAAAACTATGTCGTTGACGTGGCAATGATTTGGTGAGGACATCAGCCAACTAAACCGATGTTGAGACATGAGGCAAAGTAATAACTTTGTGGTCATAGGCTTCCTTAATTGAATGACAATTGACTTCTACGTGTTTCTTTATTTCATGGTATACTGGATTTGCTGCAATTTGTATGGCACTTGTATTATTAGCATGCAATGGAGTTGGTTTTGTTTGGGAGAAACCAAGTTCCGAAAGAAGCCTGTGCAACCAAATACTCTTTGAGCATGTAAGTGAGCTGCCCAAGATCTTTCATGTGGAAAGTGCAATGCAACAGTTGTTGGATTGTATTGATTGCCTCTTGATCTAAACTGGTGATGACAATGTCATCCACATAAACACTGTAAATAGAGATGGATCATAGTTGCTTTGGATGAAGGAAAAGCCAAGAAGTGTTGTTCTAAACTTCTCAAACCACACTCTTGGTGTCTGTTTTAACCCACACAAAGAATGTTTTAGTTTGCAAACATTATTAGGTAAAGTGGACGTCATACCCGTAGGAAGTTTGATGTAAAATTCCTCCTTGAGGTCACCATGAAGAAAGACGTTCTTCACATCTAGCTGGTGTTTTTGCTAAGATTTAGATGCAACAATGACTGGAATAGTGCGTACTGTAGTCATTTTGGCCACGAGTGCAAATGTTTCATCATAATTGAGGCCAAATTCTTACTTATTTCCAGGAACCACTAACCAAACCTTACAGCGATCTGTAGATCCACATGAACGAAGCTTTATAGTGAATATAAATTTGTTGCCAAGAGGTTTAACAGATGAGGGACAAGGAACAACATCCCATGTTTGATTCTCTTCTAGTGCTAGAAGTTTAGCCTCTATAGCATCTTGCCCACATTTATGCTCCATAGCATGTTAGTATAAGGAAGGGATAGAAACGGAAGCTAAAGTTGTTGTCGACAAAAAAGGTGAAGATGGATCATACTTTTTTGGAGGATTACGAGTGCGAGTACTGCGACATAAAGTTGTTGGCTCTTGTTGAAGTACTGGATCAATAGGCAGAGAATGATCGGGAGGAGGCCGTGGAGGTTTTGGACTTCTTTGGTACACCAAAAAGGGCTTAGGTGCTGGTTCTCCTGTAGAATTGTTAGAAAATAGGGGTAAAATAGATGTGGATGTAGGATAATGAGTATCTTGGTTAGCGGAAAAAAATATGCATCCTTTTGAAAAATAACATTTTTAGAAACTCAAATCCTATTGAGATTAGGATCATAGCATATAAAACTTTTTTGGTGGCTAGATAACCAAGAAAAACACATTTAACAGATTGAGATGTGAGCTTGGTGCGCTCTTGGGGCTAAAGATGAACACAACACACAATCAAAGGTACGAAGATTGCTATAAGATGGTTGTTGTCCATATAGCCTTAAAATGGGAAATCATTGTTTAAGGCTTGAGAGGGCAACTGATTAATAAGATGGACAACGGTGGAGAGAGCTTCACACCAGAATCGAGAGGGTACAAGGGAATCCAACATGAGAGTACGAACAACATCAAGGGGATGGCGGTTTTTTCTTTCCGCTACCCTGTTTTGTTGGGGGTATAAAAGGGCATGACCTTTGTGATATAATGTCATTCTACAAGAACTCCTGAAATAAAGAAGCTGTATATTCCCTCCAATGTTAGAATGCAAAATTTTAATTGTAGATGAAAATTGAGACTTAACGTAGGCATGAAAAAATTTAAATGCAGAAAATGATTCAG
The DNA here is from genome assembly GCF_000331145.2 of Cicer arietinum. Lineage (NCBI taxonomy): Eukaryota > Viridiplantae > Streptophyta > Magnoliopsida > Fabales > Fabaceae > Cicer > Cicer arietinum. The sequence goes on along the minus strand of NC_021164.2, from coordinate 71,744,454 downwards.
CCTTAGAGCACAAAGAATAAACCCATGTGAAACGACTATAGTCATCAATAAAAGTGATAAAGTACTTATAACGAGCATGAGATATAACAGGTGCTATTCCCCATAAATCATTATGCATCATGCCAAAAGGTTGATTTACATTTCTTTGATGAATTGGAAATGGTAGAATTTTAATTTTACCAAGTTTACAATAAATGCAATTAAATTGAATAGCCCTAAGAGATGCATAATTTTTATTGCCAAAAACTGCATATTTCATTAAGTCATAAAATACATTTGAGTTTGGGTGACCAAGACGCTTATGTCATGGTTGTCTGAGTGAGAAGACGTTCCTCACGAAGCATCTCATTGAGACAAGTATCCAAAGATGGGGCAGTAGCTCGGTTCATGAGATTGGACCTTAGTCCCTCAAAATCAAATCTCAATTTCATCAAAGATTGATTATCAATCCGCGTTTCATTTGAGTTTAAATTCAAACTCTTTTTTTTTTTTTACAAACTGCAGTAGTTCTAGTGATCGACTCACTTTTTTCATATTTTTTATGTTTGGTAGTCTCGTGAACTTTTTGCACAGTAATTTGGCCTTCACTTGACAAACTTTTATAGATAATGTCAATGTATTCAGCCCAAAGATTCATAAAATGAGAATAAAACTCAGAAATGGAAATAATTTTTTGTTGAAAATTTGTGATTTCATGTTCAAGCTGGAACCGCTGAGCAGTGTTGTCTTGGCTGCATATATTCTTCAAGTAGTCCCACATCTTCGCTGCGGTAGCGAAAAGTCGGAAATTGATAACGGTATTAGGATCAACAGAACCTATGATTAATGTCGTGACTTTGGCATCTTTGACTTCCCATTTGGCATAGGCATCCTTCTGTGTTTTCTCAGGGGCATAATCGATTCCATTAACATGACCACAAAGCTCTTTTCCTTTGACAAAAATCTGGAGCTGAAACGCCCATGTAGAGTAGTTTTTTCATTAAGATGTACAAAAAGGATATCATATTTGTCGGTGAACATGGTGCCAAGGGAAACAAATGAAGAGAACTTAGAAAACGTCAACGATAAAATAGAGAATGCAGAAACAGCAGTGAAACTATGATCGTCGTCAGCGAGGAACTAAGATTTCAAGAAAAAATAGAGCATAAACAACAAGGAAACTATGATTGAAGTTGGCAAGGAACTATGATTTCAAGAAAAAAAAAAAAAAAAAACTAAAGAACTCATGATTTGATCGCACAAAAACAGAGAAATCTGATTAGGATTGCAACTTAGTCTGATACTATGTTAGACTCAGAATTTTTGATTGGTAAAATGTGTCATTTTCATTGGAGAATTTCTTTTAAATAATGTTACAAAATGATATGAGTCTTACTATAACGGCTAATCTACAGTTGGACTAATTAATCACAAGAATAATTAAAAATATCATCAAATCTGCACAATTAATGATTATGAAAACTGTCAATTCCATTGACATTATCAATAATAAACCATTGTTATTCATAAATATATTCAATTGGTATCAATCTATCAAGACTCATGTCCAATATCTTGCAATTTGATTATATTTTGTAACACGTTAAGTCACTCAAGAAAGTAATTATTTGCTCATGAAAAGTAATCCAATAGCGTTGCGATGTAAGAACAAAAGAATCAAAAGGAAATGTAGACAAGAACGGAAAACCAAGTAGGAAGGCATCTATAAGAACTTACCTGCTTTACCAGCTCCAATGTTTAGAAAGCAACCTGCGCCACTTTTAAGATATGAAGGAAGTTGAACAAATGGTATTCCTTTCAAGTTAGAGAGTAAAGGAAGAAAGAGAAGTACGAAAAGAGCCTACAATACATATCAGAAGCCAACCATAAATATGCTTCAAATTATTATTATTTAAGTAATATACATAAAATATACATAACATAAATAAACTTGATATCAAGAGGAATATTAACAACACATTTTTTTTATTTAGTAAAATTCATGAGGCTCCCACAGTATAGGAAATAAGACCCACTAAATTTAGTATGACGGACATAAGTTTTATTCAACTACTAAGGAGTGTGTTAGACACTGCAGTGCAAGTATTTTTTAAAATGCCTAATAAGTCAAAGTAGTCTAGAGTTTTGACTGAAGTCAATGTTGTGCTACCGTTAGAAAAATTTCAACAAAAACGAATTTGTTGCCCTCTCCACCCAGGTACCTGCACCTCCAACAAAACCAAATGGAAGAATAAACCATTCCTAACATTTTCACAGAAGAAAAAGGCACTGCTAGCTCAAAGCAGTCTGTCAGGATCAATTATCTGTTTTAGCCTAAGTCCATATGCCTAATGTCAGGAAAATAGATAAAAAGGGCAAGCAAAGCGGAGACCAGAACTAGACATTAGCTGAATAGACATAAAATAACTTTTCATCCAAGTCTATTTCATCATATATAGCAGCTTGATGGTAACCGATGGCGCCTCGTTAGCATCGGGAATGGACGTTCAATGTTTTTATCATATATGAAAGACATTCAATGTTTTTAGCGGTGTGATCCTTAAGTTATTATTAAATTCAAATATCAACAATTAGCCGTATAATTTCACCCATTGGGCTACAGAGACAAATTTCAGATAACCTTTCCTCATGCTCCGTGACCTGAATTTCTAGGGTTTGGATGGGAGAAAAAGGGAAAGACATATTTAGCTAAAGAACATATATGTGACATTGTGATATAAAATATTGACTGGATACTTATCTTTTAAATCACATATACATGTTGTACATAATAAGACTCATAACACAAATCACCAATTTTTGTAACAGTTAGCATTTGCTATTTGTAATGAAACAAAAGTAATGCATTTTTTACTTTTGAGATTATCTGAAAGGATAGAGTATACATATAATTTGAACTCACGAGATAAAGCAACTACTAAGATATCAGCAATACAAGAAATAGAAACTTAAAATTTACTTTTGTTTTATCAAGTCATATACAAATTATGAAAGGCGCACTCAGTTCTTTGTAATTTATATTGCACCAATCATTATATTGAAAGCATTTGCAATTCACGTTATCATAGCAAGCCATACCTGAAACCCAGATCCAAAAGAATTAACCACAAATATATCCAATGACTTCTGCTGCACGAGAACATGTTACAAATTTCAAATCATGCTCATGAATGAGATGCCAAAGGAAACAATAATCCAGACTCCAGTGACCTTAAACCCCCTTCCCACAAAAAAAGAGTAAAAGAAAACATACCTTTAATTGAGTGGAAGAATCAAGAAAAACAAATTCCTGCCAGACATAAAAATGCATTAATTATATTGTTCCCTAACAAGTTTAACTAAAAACTAACATCTGCTTATGAACTAACCTTGATTATCGAAGCCCCAGCTTGAAAGGCACAAGAAACTATCATCAAAGCTGGCCAAAAGAACTCAACTTCAGAGAGCATCTGACCTGCATTAGAGCCACTGCAATTATGGGTAACGGATTAATTAGATAGGACCACTTCATTTAACATGTGTCAGAATATAAAATAATATCTCAATATCTTTGTCTTCGATAATATAAGTATTTTAGTTTATCTCTTGGGTTAGTTTCTAATCTTAGATCATCTTAAACTATCTCTAAGCATTAGCTTTTATATCAATTGGTATTATGATTTGTGTAAAATATGTGATTTTTTGTGTTTCTTATGTTTCTAATGAGATCACACACCTTCCTATTTATAATGATGTTGCAGTAATTACATTCAATGTCTAGGAAATTGTATTGACTAGGACTACTAACAATTAGCCTTGGATGTTGCACAATAAAAGAATAATTAAAACATACGTTGAATTTTAACACTCCCCCTCAAGCTAAAGCTTACCATGCTTTAAACTTGTTACATCAAAACATTTTATCACAAAAAAAAAAAAAAATGAAACTAAGTTTGACAATTGTTGGACTAGTTTGAAAAGAGAAGGCACCATTGATGATTCATGTGTGAAAGAGTAACCACTGAATTAATTATTGGTGGAAATAAAACGCGCCACTAATATGATTCATATGTGGGAATAGAGTCACCACCAAATTGATCGTCGGTGGGAATAAAATGATTGTCAGAGCAAATAGTACTTTGTCCTCGAAACTAAGTTCTCACAACAACAGATACAATGCGGAACGAAGAGTTGAAAATGAGAGGTTGCTGAAAAATCACAACATCATGAAAAGACCCGCAGAAGGGAGCCGGAGACAGGTGCATGCGTTCTCACGCACGAATTTGGTGGAGGCGTGTGGGACCCATACATAGAGAATACGGACGCGCGTGACAGCGTGTGCAATGTTGATTAGCGACGGGAGAAACACCGTCGTGCTCGCCAGAGGATTGCGCGGCGGTGTTTGTTGATTTTGGAGCGCACTAGAAAAGAGGCAGCACAGCTGTAACAGAGTAAAAAAAAAAACAAAACAGTGACAGCTGGTGTAAAGCACAGCTGTGTTTGAAAGAAAAAAAAATCACTGGAAAAACACACAGTGAAGGCGGTGCTTTTGAGGCTAGCTGTAGTGTCGTGGCTGATTGCTAGAAAGGCAGCCGGAGTTGTTGGTGACAGATGGCTGTATGAAGCCAAAAAATTAAAAGACTGAAAAAGGTGGTGTGATTTTTTTGTAAAATATGTTTAATATGTGATTTTTTGTGTTTCTTGTGTCTCTAATGAGATCACACACCTTCCTATTTATAATGATGCTACAGTAATCACTTTCAATGTCTAAGAAATTGTATTGACTAGGACTACTAACAATTAGCCTAGGATGTTGCACAATAAAGGAATAATTAAAACATACACTGGATTTTAACAATTTGTTTCATGATTTCTCTGTTTATTTTAGGATTAGAAGTCTTGTATCCCTATATATAAAGGTTTGTTGACTGCGTGTAGTTCAACCTCCCTTGTCTTGCTTTGAGCTTCTGCCCTTGTTAGGTGGCGAAGCATGTATGCTTATGTTGAGTGGTTAAACCTTGAGTTATAGCTTCTGTTGAACGGCTAAAACTTCATATTTTTGCTTTTGTCTTGAGTGGTTAAAGCTCAATTTTACCTTCTGCTCTTGTAGGAAGCTTTGGTAGTTTATTGAGCTTTAGTTTGAGGGGAAGTGTTAGAATATAAGAAAATACCTTACCATTTCTTTCATAATATTAGAGTTTCTTAGTTTATCTCCTAAGGTTAGTTTCTAATGTTGGAGTATCTTAGTTCTTAGATTATCTCTTACAATCAGTTTCCAAATTACTTGGTCATTATTATGATTAAAATTAGGAATCTTGTATTCCTATCTATAGGGATTAGTGTTCAGTCTTTTTATCAAATTATTATCAATCCTATTCCACCATAAGATGTACTTTTTATTCTTCTCCTTTTAACTAAAACCCATAACTATGACAGCGTGAAAGCATAATGTGTGACGGAGCCTCTTGTAAATATAAGGTAAGGCTACCTACAATAGATCTAAAATTGATCTAACCTTTTCTTGGACCCCGCTACAGTGGGTGCTCTGAAGCACTAAGTTTCCATTTTTGGACTAATTGATCACTCAAGTGGTTAATCAATTCAATGAGTGGTCCCTCTTCTATGAAAATTATTAACCGATCGAGCGGTTAACTGTTCCTAAGTTGGAAATACTTTCAAGAAAAACATTTTAAGGTAATTTCCCCAAAATTATTTACCTTCTGAAACACAGCAAAAAAGGGGAACGAAATTTCAATATTTTAGACAAAATGAAAAAAGGTACAGATTTGACCTTATGAATTTAGTCGTTTAATAATAAAAAGTGATATTAATGTAGCCCTAAATTAGAAACTCAATCAATGTTGTTCTCATCATCCGTATACATATGGGCAATTTCAATGTCGCTTTTTATGACTAAGGAGCTAAATTTATTTCAACTTGCTTTAGAAAGACCAAATTGACATCAAATGTATCTTTGGGGAACTGTATCTTTGGGGAAATGTATCTTTTGGAAAGGAAGACTATAAGCCTGATATTTTCAAGTCAAAACTATTTGTCAAAGCTCATTCACTGTATATTCTTGGATGACCTTAATTTGAAGAAAAAAACCCAAAAGAAGTAAGCAATTCACATAACCTATTATAGATATTCGAACTAGTTAGGGAACTCGACACAAGAAATTAAATATGGAGAGTAGTGACAGGGAGTATTGTATTTCTCCAGATTAGAAAGTTAAACTACCTTGAAATAGCCACCACAACACCAGCACCTACAAGTAAACACCCAACCACTTGGTTGATTGAGTACCTTCTCCTCAGGATTAGAGCGGAAAACATTAGCTGCCAAACTAAAAATGTCTGCAATATAAAGAATTCACAAACAATGTTTTGAGAATTTATGTTACAAATAGTAATATATTAAAACAATCAATAGACTGATTAACATATACGCAAGAGAAGTGCTAACAGTTTGGAAATGGACCCCACTAAATAGAGAAGGGGCCTCACATGATTTATAGGACCTATGTGAATTTCATTCAATAATAGAGTGTCAGAGAGTGTGTTGCCAACATTTCTCAAAACACAATTATGGCCATGCATATAATAAGCTTCAAACAGTGTTATAATCATGATTCAATTAACCTGCGTACATGGAATTTTTGACATCGAGTGAAATTTCAAAACCAATGGAATTTAACCCAATTATTTGCATTTATATTGGTACAATTTAGAGATGATTTACTGGCAATGCTGACATAAACACAAGTTTTTAAAAATATTAAAACAAAATCCAAACTATTGTTTATGCAACAATATTATGATGAGGATCATTTTCACTAAATTTATTTCATGCTAATAACATCAGTAATAATAAATTTTCTGCAAAAGCTTGAATCATGTATAGCCATCAGTGATGAACAATAATCCATTCAATTGAAAAGTTAAACGACATGAGTGGGAGAATATTGAAAGTAAATGTGCCTGAAACACAGATTCCAGGATACTAATGTGCGCTCTTATACCATAACAATTCAGGTAGTTAATAAACATTGTTGCCACAGATTTTACAGCACATGTTCTTCCATCCAAGTCGAAATATTATGAAAGGCCAAAAATCGGAATATGTAGACATGCTGTCAAAACATACCAAATATGTTTTTAAATAGCAAACCTCCTATACATTGAGTCACTGCTACATGCTATTAACCTATTATAAATATGGCAACGAAAGGGCTTCGTTACGATGCCTCTAAAATGAGACATATAACATACTCAACCTATGAACAAATATGGACTACATTGTCCTTAAAGAAATAAGTAGGATAATTCTAGTTGGGTTAATAATTTTGAAAAATTAAAGGAGAAAATTAGGTTTAATCACACCTCTGGTTAGTAGTAAGAAAGCAATTTCAGTTTCTGGGATGGAGGGAGTAATAAACATCAACACTACCAAATCTATTTTCATTCCTAACAAATTGGAAAGTTTATGTTAGTGATCAACACAATAAAATATCCTTAATTCTGAAAAGAGCATAAGGGCAGAGATCATTGACTAAATGAAAGACAGTAAGTTTTCAAATTTCAAGCTCTGCTGTATAGCATGGTATCCATATTATGTAAAATGAAAGACAGTTTTGTTAAAAGAGACCTTGCCAATAGGTATGACAAAAGAGGATCAAAATAAACTAAACTTCAAAGATGTATAAAATAAAGGGCAGATATCTATTATCCAAAATAGACACAATTGTTTTTTCTTTTGTCACTCTCTTGTCATTTGACAACAAGGGCCACTCAAAATATTTAAGATACCTGATTCAATATGGGTATGACTGGTCCAGGAAGTATTGCTGCAGAAGGTAACCAACATTCAGTTTATCGAATCTAGAGAGTGAGAGAAAAGTGAAAGGATATTTTCTAGAACTGAAAAAGTGAAAATTATCCGTTATTAAATTCTAATATGCTGATTGCAACTGTATTTATAGCCTCTGTACAAAATAACAGAGCTGTGTTTAGAGCCACTAGTGTTTTCAATCCTACATCCTATCATTCCCCCAACAAACTAATGGCATTTGACAAAGATTCAACACCCCGGGTTTATGTCATAGGCCTCTGAACACAAGTTTCGACAGGGCCTTAGCTAGGATGTTTGCAATCTGATCATGAGCTGGAAAGTGAGTTACACAACCAGTGACTTGTTTAGCATCTTTTCTTACACAGAGAAAAGGTCTAGTACCATGTGCTTAGTACTAGGGTGTAAAAAAGGACTGTGGTTGAGGGAAATAGTGTTTTGATCATCACAGAATACCATTGTCATAGAGACAGGTATCAGCATTGTCAAATTAGTCCATGGAATTATCCAAATATCACAGGAAATTGCTATTATGTTAACTCCCCTCACTTAAATAAATAAACTCAATAAGAATACAAGACATTTATTAAAAACAAAACAGAAAAACGGACAATCTAGCTAGATCACAAACAGAATCAGCATCAGTACCTCCAGCAAACATTCCAGTTACCAATCCCAAAGCTTCCAAAAATCCAATGATGAAAAAGCGCCATTTCGGAATCGCAAGCATCTCATTCGTAACTATCCCTAACTGATATCGGATATACAAAATGCTAAAATATATAACAACATACCTACACCATACCACAAAAACAAACCATTAGTTATTATTGAAAAATATCAATCAGTTTTGTCGAACACTAATCTCCGCACAGGCGAAAACAGCATTTTTTTTTTTCAATCATAAGACTCGAATTTGAGACCTTAAGTAAGGGATCAGAGTCCAGTTCCACTGAGACCAACGTAATATTCATCACACCATAATCAGGTATCAACAAAAAGTAAATAAATAAATAAGAAAGCAAAATTAATAATAAAAATTACCCAAAAGTAGTGAACTGAGCGAGGAAAAATGGGTAATTGCTCATAGGAATAAGAGCTAGTTTATAAAGAACGCGATTAGCAACCGCTAAAGTAACGGTAATAACGGAGGTAAATAAAACGGTTCGGTTAGTTAAAGTGGTGGAACCCGATGAAGAAGATGAAGCGCGGAATTTGAAAACGGTTCGATTTGTGCGGTTGAATTTGTTGACATGGGAAGGTAATAAATGAAAGGGTGATTTTAAAGGAAGTGATGAAGACATTGGGAATATTGGATTGTTGTTGTTGTTGAGTTTGAGATTGTGAAAATGGAATCGAGAGAATGAAGAACGGGACGGGAAGGTATGAAGTAATATGAAGGATGAATAAACTGCTGCCATTGATGAAAAACACTTGATTTTGCTTTCTACTACTTGTTGCAACTTGCAACCAGAATTGGTAGGTAAAAAAGTAATCAATCTCTTAGTAAATAACGTTAATTAAACTAGTGTGACTTTCGAAGTCTTTTAATATTTTGTAAATATACTAAAACTCTTTTCACATCTATTTTTTTATAGAGTAAACATGCATTATTGTCTTCAAAATTTTAAGAGTGTTAATTTACTTCTTTAATATTATGAAATACTAGTAAAAGTTTAATCGCTTAGCTTGAAAAATATCATTTTATTTTTTAAAATTCTACATAACAATTTTAAAGATTGTATAGTTTTCATTTTTGCTAATGAGTTTATTTGTAACATTTAAGAAATAATAAAAGGGTATTTTGATTCTAAAATGTTCCTAAACGATATTCTATATTGGTTTGTTATAGGCCTTGGTTTTTTACCTGGTTATTTTAAGAATTATTGAACTGCATGTCATGATAGAAAAGGTTGACTTTATATTTTGAATGTGAATACCAATAGTTAAAATATATCTAATATTGATCTTGACTGTCTAATTGTTAAAAAAATCTGGCTAAGAGACTCATGAATATATTGAGAACTGAAGTTTGAATCTTTGTTAAAAAAATACTTACATTTACATTAATATTTAAAAGTTTCAAATAAAAAGATATCTTAACACACAAAAAAAAATATAAAACAAATACATAAACAAAAAATCTTCGCTGACTAAAAATCTTAACTTTTATATTATTTTATTAATAACGGCTACACATGCTTTCCTTTGCTTTCTTATTGTTCAAAGCCTTTTCTTTGCTTGAAATGAGAATAAACGCATTGATGCATGTTCGTGAGTTTAGAGGAGGAATAGATAGACCTCGAGGTAGCGAATATTATTAGTTAATTATTATATTAATAAAATAAAGGATTAAGATTTGAAATAACTCTTTACTGTTACTTTTGAAGTTCTATATATGTCAGGGACAACTTTAAATTTTAGAGTTTGTCAACTTTACGAATTTGTTATGCAGTGTAATAATAATATACACAAAAAAATTGTCGCGCTGATATTGAAATTGAACAGCATGCTTCAATGGCATTTCCCATTGAAATTATAATAAGCCTGTACAACATATTAACATAATATAAACTTAAAATTTTGACAACCCCCTGTACCACTTCTTAAATAGCTTATAACTTTATACCCAGAAAAAAAAATAGCTTCTAACCTAGAATGTAAAAACAATATTTGGCGTCCTCACACACCCAACCCAAAACAAAATCTCAACCAAATCCAAATCCTTCATTTGCTTCATGAATAGCAAGCAGTAACCTCTCTTCCAAATGTTGTTTGGATGGATACTCGGGCAAATCCAATTGATTGAAACTGCATAAAGAAGAACCCGCGTCACTTCAACTCACATCACAAATATAGCCAAAACTTGACCCAAAAAATTGTGTCAACAGAAGATATAATGAATGGAAAGTAGAAAAATGGTACCATGTATGGGCAGAAGGCAAGTGATCAGCACTTCCATATGCCTTGTGAATTTGAAACTTTTGAGAACCTGAAATTCCTTGAAGAGCGCTGAAACCCTCAAGAGGTACCTGAAACATTGGAAGCAAAAATTAGTTCCCCTAATCGTGAATTACATGTTCTAACAGCTCAAAGTCTTCAATAAAAAGAACCAACGTTATTCAATCATTCTACAGTACGACATTGTATCGTCATCTTAGGGAAACAACAGTTAGATCGATGCTGTATATGCAAGGAACAAGTCAGTCAGTGAGTCTTGTCTCCATCCTTAGCATATTCACCTCAGATCATTCAAATAACCAGTCATGACAGAATGC
>NC_021164.2:71676666-71732324 GCF_000331145.2 Cicer arietinum | reverse complement strand
TGCCGAGATTCGGAAGCCAAGGAATTTTGGAATAAAATTTAAATTGAACACATACTCCGCCACTGAAGTTCTCAATCATGTGAGACTTACACTTTACTCTTGAGTCTTGACCATTTGGAAGAAATTGAACAAAAAAACTGGGTGCAACAGAATGTAGCTAGCATTTCATCTTATTCATATTATTATACATCCAAACACCAAGGTATTGGGGAAAAGATAGGAAAGCACTTCCAATATTAAGGCCAAATGAACGTGACTCAACATGAAAAATCACTATAAAAATTTGGGTTACTGTCAATAAGATCAAATGTTTAGGAAGCAATATACCTTGGATGTGCCTGTCACAAATTGCAACAGCCTAGCCTTGTCTTCTTTGCTGAAACCTTGAACAACCTCCCAAAACCATTGGATAACCGGGGACCCAGCACTATATCCAGAATACTCTGTATTTGCTCTCAAGTCATCCACTGAAATAAATAGTTGAACTGAGTGTTAAATTTTATTGTTTAGAGATTAAAGAACTAGCCAGTATTGAGCAACTGAGCAAGAATGCCGTCAATAAATGAAAGAAACTCACAATAAAAATAACTCACAATAAAGGTTAACAAACTTACAATCAATATCGGGAAGTCCACTGATCAATAGTTCCAGCTCTTTATCATTGAAAATAGATATCAACTCCTTGGGAATTATTTCACTGAACCCTTCCAAGAAAGCATTTATTTGAGGTCGAATAGCAGTGGTCAATCGATGCTCAGCAACTAAATCAACATATTGATGTTTATTCTCCTCTGTAACTTTAGTATTCCGTCCACCGGGAATCAACTCATAATCAGTCACCTAAATATTTTCATTAAGATTAGACAGTTGACAACGAACAAGCCAATACATCAAATATCATCTCGAAAATTTCAGAGCAAAGTCAATACCTCCGTTCGTTCATATAATATCAACTTTTCCTCATCTGCATCAATGCTAAAGGTAAGATTCAGATCATCACTGATGTCATTCTGCGATCATACCACATACATAAGAAAATGTTTTCAATGAACATGTAGATAACAATTTTGAGTGTTGATAGGGTGGACACAAACTACAAAAATACACTTGCCTCAAGCAGCCATTTCAAATTTTTGAAATAAGCAGGATCAATGGCTTCTATATCATGATATGTAACTTTGGCCCCTAGAATGTGCTTATAGAATGATCGAGTAAAATGGACATCCAAGAGCTGACCATCAAATAATGCTTTTCCGACCTGGATAAGGTAGAAGAGATAAGAAGCACGTATGACAAGCAGCAAACCTTAAAAATAAGGTGCAAAGGAACTCACCACTCTACCAACAAATTTGAAATAAGATAGATGTTCTGTTTGGTAAACAGAGTTTGGGTTTGGCTGAAATGTTGACTCATTGCCCACCGTAGTAAAAAGTAATGCTCCTTTGTCAAAAATAACCCTGGACAACAATTGATACCACTCCCTTGTAAGACCACCTGCATCGATACCTTCCTCCCCTTGGAAGTGAACAGTCAACCTTCCCTTCAAATCTTGAGTTGATCTCATTCGAAGTTGGTTATAAGAATCTTCTAATACATATGCCCTTCTTACTGATATTCTTAGTGGGCTGTGGTGATGGTCATGCTGATGCTTAATTTTTGATCGGAAGTAGGAGCGCTTGTTATCAAAATCAATGAATCTGGGAATCTTCAGCATAAGGGCAAAAGATTTCTCAAGCAAGCCAGGGTTTTGCCTGATAAAAGCATTTAGCAGCTTCCTATGCTTCTCAGAAAACTTGACAAAAGCGCCATGTTTCTCGTCTACTTTCACAGCAGATCCAGATGCTTTCTGCTCAGTACCAGATGTGCTGGCATCTTCAACATCAGAGATACAAGGAACACCTATGTCATGATTAGCACCTGACTGTGCAGGATGCAGCTTCTCACAAACCACAAAGAAAGATTCTATGTATGGTAGGATATTTTGAGAACCAGCTGGAAGTGGAGGCATGACACTAGACGGTTTAGACACAGATGTAGTAGATGGCGGGTAAACATCAGATGCCGGCTCAGAGTAGGATTCTATCTTGCTTATGCAACAGCTCAACTCATGCCATAAGGGCTCTAATGCTGAATTGATTTCCAAAAACTCAAAAAGAGGACGAGATATTCCATCATTCTCTTTCTCAGACGATGGGGTGAGAAAGGAACTCAAGGCTTGCAAAACTCTCAAAATTGCAGCACCATTAGTAGATGTACTAAGAAGAGCTTTCATTGCTTCACTGAAAATGCGTAGTTCATCCATAGCAGATGAAGTCAAGTCTCGAACTGCTCCTGACAGATGAGAGACAAAAAGCTGACAGTGAATTGGAGCAATGGACACTAATTTCCTCATTACTTCGGCAACGAGACCATATGCATTATCTGACAAACTGAAAGGAATACATGAAACATCAGATAAAGTCCATCATTGCTAAATTCCACAGCATTGATTTTTCAAAAACTCATGGTCTGTGAATTGTGTCATAAAAATAACAAAGGAAAAAAATATCAATACACAGTGAGTCGATTAAAAATCAGGAGCTTGTCTGCCAGGAATCTTATGACTCCCACCACTCTTCAGGAGTTCTTAGTAATCGTAACTAAATACACCAAAACAAGGCAAACTGACAAAACCCCGACAGCGGAATTAACACAATCTATAAGCATAAGTATAATCATCATACCCTTCTAGTGCAAGCAATGAGCACAGGAGTTGGAGTTCTGCTTTTGGCAGGTTACCCAGTACTTGCTGAGTCTCACATTCCTTATTACCAGAGGATGTTGGTTTCGAGGAACTGTCAGCTTTAGGACATGCATCAAGACCAGAAGAAATAACAGAATTCATATTTACATCAGCCTCCATCGCAGAAATTTGTGGGCCCAATACTGGCTCTGTAGTTATATGGGATTTGTCAGATGAACTACACTTGCCTCCAGCACTATCAATGATGACATCGAGTAAGTTTAGCAACTGAGAACAAATACAAAGCATATCATGTCAGCAGTTACATGAAATTGGATGCACTAAAGATATACCAATAAAACCAAATCATCACCTGTTCGAGATGGGCTATGCTCCTCAAATAAAGGGGTTGTTTCAAGAGACTCAAAAGCATTGCAATGGATATGTATCCTTCATTATTTTCACCTATAGTAACTTGATCTTCAACAACCATCACAGCTTTGCCACGCATAATCTCAGCATTATCTGGCTCTCTTGATGCAGGATGATGCAGCCTAAGCTCAAGCAATTTTTTTGCCACATATGGATGATTACGAGCAAGATAAGTGAGAGTTTCAAGTATTCTCCGTGAGAGCAATGGGGGAACTCCTGCATAATCAAACAAGTATAGAAGGCATTGATAAATTCATCCACAATTAACATTTCAAAACATATTTTCCAAATAATTTTAACAGCCACTAATGAAAGCAAGCATGAGGAATAAGAAAACAGAAGAGGAATACGTACTAAACAAGGGCATTACTTGTTAGGAACCAGGTATCTTACTAGAAACAATAGGGAATATTACTTTGAAGGTCAGCAACCCTCCCTTGCCCAAAAGACCCTATTCTCTTACAAATGTCTGGATACCTCTCCCTCTCAACCTCTTCTAAATTATATGCAATATACCTCATTTATTCTTACTATCACAGCCAAACTAACTAACTAACTAACTTCATTAGCAGATTAGTGTCACCAACTCACGCCTAACATCACTTCAGAAAACTAATTGGGATTACTGTCAACAATGACTTTGTACAAAAATAAAGACTAATCAAGTTTGCTTACCATCAAAAGATTGAGGACGTGAGTACATTACATTGCTCTGACGACCATATAGTCTGTATGGAGGCTCAACTGTACTACAATGACTGGTAGGCTTTCTTACATCAAGAATCAGTAAATCCATCAGAATTTTCACCAGAGAAGTTCTACTTTCACTATGGGCACAAAGATGCAAAAGAAGCCTCTGCAATTGACCTTTATACAATGGCTGCAAAAAAAAAATTAAAAATAATAAACAACAGAGTTGTGCTCATTTTGAAGGACTTCTCCTTGATTCCTATCATCAAGTAACACCTGAACTAATTTTTCAAAAAAAACAAGTAAAACCTGCACTATACGAAATAACCGAATCATGGCATGCAAAGCTTCAGTGTCAACTAGAGGTTCTCCATCAGCTTCAACAACCTTAGCTCCACCAGACCTGCGTGAAGTAATGCTTCGCCCTATACCATCCATGCCAGAACCAGAACTTTCACCATGTCTAGATGTCTCACCTCTACGGCTTCTAGGATGCATTCCCAAGAGGGTACGGCTGTATCGATGTGCAAACCTCTCCCGCAACATATTTGCCTCGGCAACAAGAGCAGGTGTAAGGTTGGCAAGGACAGCATCAGATGAAGTTAAAAGAACCTGAACAAAATCAAAAAGAATTCATCAGAGACAGACTCATTTTATAAAACTGGATTCAACCAACAAACTTACCTCTTCTCGTAGCTCAGAAGGAAATGTTGCAATTATTGAGACTGTATCCATTTCAACAGGTTGCCCTTCCAATTCCTGAGATTGATGTAGCCTTTGTGCTTGCTGTTGAGCAAGAACTTCTGCTCGAATATCTGGGGGAAGAGCTGCAAGGAATTCTGGATCAATATCCCCGCTGTTTTGGGACTCGGCATTTGATGGTTGACCCACTTGACCCTGCTGAGCTGATAGGACTTCAACACGCAACTCCTCAGGAAGAGCATCAAGAAAAGCAGGATCAATTGCTCCCGATCCAGCATCATTGTTCACCTGCTGTTCAGCTGCTGGACCATCTTGATCTGCATCTCGGCTTGAATTTTCAGAAACTTCAATAACACTATGAAGCGATGCATCTCTCCCACCTAGAGGAGAAGAATGACCAAAAGACACATTTGCTCTTCTAGTCCTTGCAGCTTGTGATTCACCCGCTATCCTATCTGCAGAAACCTGCCTTTCTCCACCATCATCATGGCCATCAGCGCTTCCAATCTCAACATCTAGGCTCCGAAGACTTTCACCAAAAGTAGCCGCACTACCACTACTCTCTTGGCTGACAGCTTCAACATCCCGAGCAGCTGCATCATTATGCTCAAACTGCATCTCAACTGCCTGTGAGTGAGTGCCTGATGCGTCTGCTTGCAGGGATCCATTTTCGGCAGGTTGGTTATCAACATTGTTGTTATTGTTATCAATTGATGCTGGAGTCACCATACCACTATCTTGAATTGCATTACTTTCGACTGGAATTTCTAGACTTGAACCCCCTGAATCGTGCATCTGGCTGACCTTAACTATTTTACTATGAAGACCTGCTTCAACTGAGTTGTTATCAGATGACTTTTCAGGGGTGGGTCGCCTTAATTGAGAAACAAGCAACTCCTCAAGGCCCTGTGGTACAACAGCAGTGTTTGACCTGCCACTTTGCTGGTTATTGTCACTCCACAAGTTTGAACTGTGTCCATGACGTCCGCTCCTCAATGATCGAAAGATATTATCCAAACCTGTTGAGTTTTCTGTTATACGATCTGAATTTTTTTATACAAAAAAAGTCATTATTGAAATGCGAAGAATAAATAAATAAAACACTATTGTAAAAAACGTCAAGCAAAAAACTTAATAAAGAAATAGACCTGATTGCCCAGTAGATTGGTGGAATGAGGAAGAAGGTCCAACTAAAAGTGGATGGCGTGAAGGTGTAGCATTATCACCAGTTCTGCCCAAAAGGTTGTAAATAGATGTGGTCCTTCCAGGACGTCTAGAACCAAAAACTTCAACTGGCATCACATGAAGAGCTTCATTGGGAAAATTATTATCTCTTCCAAAAACCTCAATATGGTCAAATACGTTAATTCCATTAATACCTTCCTCAAGTCTAAGTATAACCCCGTCTTCGTCTTCATCTTCGTCCTCCTCATCCTCATCCTCATCATCCGGATCCACTTGGTTCAAGAATGCATCGTAATCTTCATCAATCTGATCATCTTGATCAATGTCAGGATGTGGCAAGTGATGGACTTCGTCTTCTTCCAAACCATTATGTTCCACATCATCTTCATCCACATCTTCCCCCTCATCTTCAGACATATCATCCTCCTCCTCATCATCATCATCATCAAGATTTTCTTGGCCATGGGGTTGGATTTCATATCGTAGCCCCACATTTTCAATGTCATCCTCATGGCCTCTGGCATCCTCGGCAGTTTCATGCATGTACACATCTTCGTTAGCAGCAGCAAAACCACCATCAAGATCTTGATCATGTTCCATATCATCTGTAACAGCTATAGACCCACCATAAGACTGAATCGCATTGTATGACTCAACATGGTCAACTTGAAGGGAGTTGTGATTGGCCTGAGATGTAGTTTCGATGGACTGAGATATGTGGTCAATATTATCTGTTCTTCCATGTTGACTAGGATCAGAATGCTTTGTTGAATTACCACCCTTCCCTGCACTCGAATCAACTGAATGAACATGCACCTTGGTTACCAACTCAAGAGCCTTGACAATACCAGTGGCAACTTTAGATGAGTCAGCATGGTCCAAATCCAAAACTTGGAGAGTACGAGTGAAAGATTTAATTAGACCAGCATCCATAAAAGTAGAAGAGGCCTCTGCTGAGATGGTTGAGCCAGCAGGTGTACGAGCAGCCAAAACATCATTAAGTAGATCAACAAAGACCTGAATTTCATTGCCTGGAGGCCTAACACCAGTACATGAATCAACAAATTCATTTATGATATGACTAATCTCTGTAAAAATCCTTCTCCTTGCCTCTGTAGAACGAACACACGCAGCCACCATAAACTGGTTAGCCCTGGTTGCTAGTTTCTGCCTCCAGTCACCATCAACTTTCTTGTCCTTTTTTGAATTTCGAGAATAAGGAAGAAAATTACTTAGAATGTGGTAGAATATTCCTCCCCCACTTAAACCAGTGTGACTCTTTTGATAAGTTCCCATAGTGCTGCTTATTTCAGCATCTCGCCGAAGAAGAACATGAACAGACGATGAGTACATCAATAATATCTCCATCAGAAGTTTCAAAATAAATACTATTTTTGCAAGTGATGCAGAAGCTTCCTGGCTGTTGGTTTCGTTCCCCTCAGTCAAAGTGGCAACTGCTTTTCCTTTCCCCTTCACCATATAGACATCAATGTCCATGTCACTTGATGTTGGTGAGCCAGGGAGAATACTTGAGGCACTGTCATCCTTCAGGGGGGGGACAACAAAAGTATATATGGATTCAAGAAGAAGCTCTATTACATTAACAAAACTTTGACTAGGTTTTTTGTGACTTTTAACACCCTTTGAATCATGAACTTTTCCATGACCATTTCCAGAAGCTGGTGTGGTTGTATTTCCCAGAACAACCTTCCCATCATTATTTTCTTTGTCTTTCTCTAATGATTTATCCTTCTCCTTTTCTTTCTCCTTGGATTTGTCTTTATCACGGTCTTTCAGTAAGACAATGTAAGGTCTTTCACCCACCATTTCAGTTTGGCAAACAGATTGAGCAGCTTGCATAAATATTATTGGATCTCGAGAAATTACAGAAGCTAGATTGGAAAGGAAATTGCGGGGATTGACCCGCCCATTTGGATGTCGATTAGATGCATCTACAAGACTGTGTTTTATCTCAGATTCCATAGCTTGCTGGAGTGTTTGGGGATCTTCAAGAACATGACAGACAATACAAGCAGCAACATTATCAAACCCAGGGAAGAGGCTACTAGTTGGCAAAGAAAGAAGTGAACCAAAACCACCAGCATCAAAAAAGGCAAGAGCAACAGAATGATTTCTTGTAAGATTGGAACATAGTAGCAGAAGAGCATGCATTGTGTCTGAGGGAAGTTGGTACTTCATACAACTACAAGCAATCTCAACAAGTCTCTTCTGCTCATGTAAATCTGCAAACTTGGAAGTCAGTCCCAACACAGTCTGTAAATTATGTTGCTTATCTTCATCAATGGTAACAGATGTCTGCTTACTATTCACAACCTCCTTCAACTGCTCTACAATTTCTGAATTCAGTCTTTGATCCACTTGCAACAGTCTGTCTAATGCAACAAAAGCAGCTGTGACCCATTTTGGCACCTGGCATTTCTCCCTCTGATCAAGACTTAAATCCCACTGGTGAAGTATATCTGAGGTAATTTTGATCAAGTCACTCTTTGAAGCAGCTTCCCGTGCTACAGCATCCTCATTAAGAATTAAAGCAATAACATGAAACAATGCAGCCAGCATGATATTATTTCCATTACTAGAAACCAATCCACATTCCTTGATCCGGTCAACAATAAAAGTGACAACATTAGATCTATATTTACCATCATCCTGAGAGCATATCATTACAAGCAAATCATGCACAGGAAAAGCTAGAGATTCCTTTTGCAAAAGTTTTGTGCAAGTGGACAACAATTCATCAACAGGAGGAGGTGGAACCATCTCCTCTTCAAGTTGTTGAGCATTGTCTTCTGCAGTAGCATCCTTTAAGTCCGATTCAGAGTTTCCAAGGGACATGGCGAGGGCACGTGCGAGTTCATCATCTTCATGTGTGTCTGTGTCCTCTGGATGAGAAAACAACCACTCCATTGCCAACTCTACACTATTTGACCCAACCTGCCTCAAAGCTTCCTCTGCTCTAGACCTGGAAAACCCCATCTCTACAATTGTTGAAATTGTTGTTTCATTAGGAGGAGGCCCAGTAATATGAGCATTGCTGCTGCTATTTACATTTTTTACTTCAACCCCTGAATAAACATGCCTAATGATAGAAATAACTGTAGAAATAAAATCATGACTACAATCAACAAACTGGGGATGAATCCAAACTGGAAGCACTGCCTTCAACACCTTAGATTGGAGGACCTTCACAAATATCTCTGCATTGAGTGGGAAAGGGGTATCTCCACTTGTAAGGGGCTGTGCAAGTAAGTGCTTTGTTGATGACGACAATAAAAAAGAGGAGGTCACTAGATGGTCCATAAGTTTACCATAACAAGCTAAAGAGCTATAAATCCATGAATGATCTGTATCATCCTTGTCATCATGTTTTACATTCCCATCATCGGTTTCCATAGGTGATGCAGGGGTCCAATTGACTGCAAAGAGCAATTGACTAGTAGCTTCAAATGTGGTCAATACAGATTGAATAACACCTCGCCCATACAAACAATTCAGTAGAATAGGATTGCAAGAATCTGGCCTCTCCATTAGAATAATATCAAAAAAATCCATGACTTTGCCAAAATAACGACATTTTGTTGATATGGAAGCTTCAGTTACATGGCCGCCAAAATTCATGTGATCTAAAGCAATGCATGCAAAAGTTGAAGCTACTGATTTTGAAGCAGGACTTACACTCACAATATCATCACGTCGGCGAGAAGGTTGCAGCATTACTTTTCCTAATTCTTGGAACAAATGGGTAATGTGAAATGAAAGCGATCTGACCATGTCACA
Organism: Cicer arietinum; assembly: GCF_000331145.2. Taxonomy (NCBI): domain Eukaryota; kingdom Viridiplantae; phylum Streptophyta; class Magnoliopsida; order Fabales; family Fabaceae; genus Cicer; species Cicer arietinum. The sequence continues at coordinate 71,722,795 of NC_021164.2, read as the reverse complement.
ACAAGAAATATAATATGTCCTCTGCTTGTCACACTTTTTATTATTAATCCCAGAAACATCCATAGACCCAGAATGATGCAACTGATTGCTGGAACCCAATCGCCTGGTTGAAGGGCCAACAGAATTTGTTTGGTGTTGAGAACCAGTGGCACGACCCAAATCTCGATAGAGGTTAATAAGATCAAAAAACTGTGATTCTATACCCCATCCTGAAGTCCTCCTTCTTAGTAATGGATCAAGAATCTGCCTGAAAGAATTGAATCTTTGCTCTTCAGTTTCATTTGCATCAACTTCAGCCTGTTGTGGATCAATAGAAGAACAAGCACCATCATCCTCTATCTCAGGCTTCATATTTTCAAGTAGAGCAATTTGCCACAAAACTTCACGGTGGACATGCCCAATGTCTTCAAGAACAGCCTTGCTGCCATTTCCAAATTCGGTAAGCAAAGCAGTCATCCAACGGTTGTCTTTCGATGCAGCAAGAAAGAGAAGAAACTCAACCAGGAAAAGTGAAGAAAAGGCGTTGTTTTCAATTGTCATCCTTGGATCCAGTAATAAAGGTTGTGGAGCTACACCAAACCCTGTTATTGCTATCTTCAAGTGCTCTTTAAGAGAGGAACAAAAGGCATGTGCCAGAGGAGTTGAGTGATGTTGTGCAAACCCCTTAAATACCATGGTGCTATGCAAAGCAATAGACATGCCATCTGAGGATTGTGCAATAGCTGGTCTTAATAACAGCTTCAATAAAGCTTCAATTCCTGATTTTTCCACAAATAGCCGACAGGTTTCAGAATTTTCTATAGTCCGGTGAACCAATACCATCAAATGAAAAATGCATAGCTGAACAAACTGTTCATCCCTTATCCCTTCAGCAGCAGAATCTTCTGAACCTACCAAACAGCAATGGTTTTCATTTCCTTTGTCTGCAGAATCTGTTTCCATTGCACTGCCCTCGTTAGCTTTTCCGGAAGATCCTGTACCATTATTGTCTCCAAAGGACGCAATCTTATGGATAATTTCAATGATAATATCAACACCAGTACTTCTCAATGAAGATACATGTCGTAGAAGTTCTTCCACAGCATTTGCCAGAGGAACAATAGCCTCATTCATGGCTAAGACGTATTTTTTGCTTGTGAAGATGTCAACAAGGCACTGTAGTGATGAAGTTTCTCTGACAACCTCTAAGCCTTGGGCATTAAGACAAATGGCCCCAAGACCATTTGGAATGCATGTCAAAGCCTTTGACGAAGGAAGTATTCCAGATACAATCGAAGATAAAAAAGCATCAGGAAGACCCATTTCATGTAGAGCAGAAAAGCATGTAGGATCTTTGTGGATCATTTCACTCATGACAGTAACAGCTGAGTAGTAAATGTCACCTCCAAATTTATTTACATTCCGAAAAATTGAGACCAGAGTTGCTGGCAAAGGACTATCGTGAGAGTGTTGAGATCTGGTAGGGTTAGCAGGGTTATATGTTGCAGAACCAAGTGCCTTAAGGGACACTTTTATGAGTCTCTTCTGACAGTGAAGCTGGTCAGTATTATGTCTTGAGCTACCACCAGTGAACATCAAATTATCGTTTTCTCCAGCAAAACCAATGACCCTGCGAACCTCAGTCTGTAACCTTTGAGCCAAAAGCTCAATACCCCCCAACTCTTTAAACAAAGATACCGCCGAGCTACTATAATCCATAAGCTTCTGGAGGGTTTTCACTGCAAAACAAACCAAATGAATGTGTGCATGATCAGAGTCTTCCAGCAGAGGCAAGAATGTGGGTACCATGCCAGATCCTCTAATATTACTCCCAGAAGATGAGGTTGAAACCACATGAAGCAGGTAGAACTGAAGAAGTGCCTCAACAAAAGCAAGGGAAGATGGATCATTTGAACTCTTCAATGACAAAATAGCTCTCTGAAGCACATTCAAGAGTATCATGCGATTCCCTCCAGTAAAAGTCATACTAGATCCACTCAGTATCCTTGCCCGCTCATGAGATGATGTATATGCTGCTAACTGAGCTCCTAATGCAAGCATTGCAAGTGTTCTGATAGATCCAGATATGTTTTTTTCAAATCGTACAACTCTAATCAACTCATTTGTATATTCTGGTTCGTTAGCAAAAAAGGATACAAGCTCCTCATGAGCGTCACCGGACTGGACCAGCACAATGAAAGCAAGAATACAAATCTTGTTATAAAGTCTGCTTATTCTTGGTGACTGGAAGGCCCGAGCATATCTGATTCTTGTGAGCAATGAAAATCGGAGCTCTGGAGGAACACTATACTGCTCAATGCATCGCTTCAACAATGGCAAGTCATCTTCTTTACACAAATGCATATCCGGCATGTGTATAACTCTCAAGCTTGAGGAAATTGTATCTACACTTTGGTCCTTGCTTTGGGCACTGGGTCCATGCACCTCAAAATAAAGGGTAGAACCTACACGGTAATTGGATTGGTCACTACCATTTTCAGCATCAGAAGGAAACAAACACGGTGCTTCATCATGGGCTTTCTCATTTGCCATGACACAAGAGTACAGCCCCAGGCCCTCCTCCTTGCTTCCCCACCCTTGTGCTAGGGACAGGAGATAGCTGTTCACTGAACCACAGCCAACCAACTTTGAACTTCCATGAAGCTTAGAGGGATTTATTTTTACAAGTGCAAAAAGAGTTTCTAATGTTGCAATAATAATCTCAGGATCTGTTGATGCTAGTAAGAGCTTGAAGTGCTGAAAAGAAAAGGAGATATATTAGGAATAATAATATCAAATAAAAAAGAATGAATCCCTCTACCCTCTAATAAAATAAACGATAGAATTAAATAAATAGAAGTATCATATGTAAGCTGCAATTGAAATAGATTATAATTTCTCAACGATGTACCTCTAAGCCATCAAATGTACTCTTGTTCGGACAGTTCTCAAATATTATTTGCATCACCCGTAGTATTTGCAGAATTGCATGTTTTGGTAATGAGATGTCATCTTCTAGACTATCTGAGAGTGTTAGGTCATTTCGACATGACAAATATGTCTTGAAGTATGTATCAAAATGAAGCAACAATGGCCTCCAGTGATGAAAATTCCCCTGATGAAAGTTAATATGTAAGATGTGTGCAGGCAATAAGAAAAATACTATATGCAGCAAATTATTGTTTTATTACCTTATTGTACTCCCACCAAAAGCCAGAGAGGGGTAAAGCTATATCTTGTAATGGACATTGGATGACCTTCTCAATGAATACTTTGATTTTAGGAGGCTGAAATCAATTAATTGCCAAATCAGATAACATTTCACCAGTAAAAGGGAGAGAATGAAAGTAAAACACCTAACCCACTACAATTTCTGGCAAGTTTTACTTCACCCATGAATAAGGAGATTGTGAATGTAAATGTATAGAAATAGAAATAGAAATAGACAATATTGCAAATTTGTGGATGCCAATGGACATATTTTTAGTAGATCAATACATGCATCAGATGCCAAGTGAAAACTTGCCCATACTCAATGGTTACCTATATACCCAGATCTATTACACATGCTTTAGTGATATGGAAAATGTTTTCCCTTTAATTTTTTAAGAAATATGTAACACTAAAAATGAATATTAGGCATTACAGTACCCCCAGACCCCATCCCATATTGCACCAATTACCAAGAACTCAAAAAAGCAGAAGTGCTATCAGAAAGTAATTTGCAAATCACCACGCTAATTGCAAATATTCAACCAATCACAGATTTAATGAATGTGTAGTGCAGGCGAAATGTATGTACTAATAACTGACTAATGCTCAGAAACATTAGGAGAATACTATGATCACCAATTTAACCTTTCTATGTACAGTAATTTGGACCACACATGACACAGCAAAAACCATCCAGAGACTCCACTGGTATAATTAAATATATAAATTCAGGCACATCAAAACTTTTACAGCCATCGTTCATTTCATGGTGATCAAGCTACACTAGTGAATGATTGATGACATAGAATACGCCGGTAATACACAACGACAGCACATCCTAGACAAATTTTAAGGAAGCATATTTGGCAAAAACATGTTTTATCTTTTTATTATATGTCATAAGTTGGTAGAGAATAGTATCAAAGCTCTATTGAATTTAATATAAAAGAAATTATTTAGTGTTAAGTTTTTGCTAAATATCTGCTTCATAGGGATCCTGTATAACAATTGTTAATTTTTCATCGAAGAAGGCAAAAATAATTTATAAAAATTAGATACAATCCAAAAAAAAAATATAGAGTAAGAGAAGCAAGTTGCTTACTCCGTGATCACATTAGCTTATGTTGGGAATATAGTTTCTTTTCATAACAGGTTTTGGAGATTTGATGGAGAGAAAAAAAAAGTCATTTTCCCAAAATTTCTACAAGCATGCAACTATGCTATTCAAGCTGGTTGGGCAATTTTTCTAGATAGATATTAATGGTTTTTGGACAACTCACTATAAAAGCATTCTTAAGCCAAAGTCGGCAATCCCATTTAGTATTCAAACACCACAACAACCAAAAATAAACTACAACCATAATACAACTGCCAATTAATTTCTAAATCACAACTATTGATTCGATTTTATGTAATATTGGTTTCTCCAGCTACATAACCAATCACAACCTGAACCCACATAACTTTGAGTCAAAATATTCTCTTCTTTTAAGAAAAACATAACTGTAGGAGAGGCCATAAACTTTATCTCCTGAAAAATGTAACAAGAGAAAAAATTTATTTCTACTTTTTTACTTCCAAAAAGCCGAGATGTTGAACTTTTCTAAAACACCCATAGTTTTTGTGCCGGTTCAATTACTAACCAAAAGTCCTAAAGCATATGCTATACTAAGTCTGGCGGTGCTAAATTGAAAGCAAGAACACCAACCTATTCCACCAATTTCTCGAATAAACAATAAAATTTGTGACTTACAAGTGCCTTGCACATATTGTATAACAGCCAATAAAAAACTGAATTGTAAATAACAAAATAACTGAACTCATATTACACAGCCTTAGAGAAAATGCATTTTCTTATCATCAGAACAAATAAATAAGATTACAATATAAAAAAGAGTTTAAAGTGTCATCCAATCAGAACCCATCAATCTGTCACATCATATTATCCGGTTTCTAAATCAAAGAATCGTCTAATTATTTGTTTTCGTGGTGAGTTATATTATCGGTTGTCAATATAAAACAATTTTACAGTGTAATAATCAACTTGGTTGTCTATAAAAACTTAAAGGGTTTAAACAGTTATAACAAAAATGATCCCCTTGAACCCTAATTACAAAGCAAAACAATAAATAATGAATGTTACAGAGAATGGTAACTAACCGGTTCAGAATCAAGTTTGATAGATGGACCATTGGCACCTTCATTTGATAGAAGTTGACGAAGCCTGGAGTGCCAACTCGATCTTAGGGTTGTCATCTAACCTCTTACCAACTTCTTCTCTACTCTAAAGAACTACTGCCAATAAACAAATTCAAATTAAAACCCTCTCAAATGAAATCAAAACAAATCAAATTACAAAAACGACACATAATCCTTCAGTTTCAATTACGAGAACTATAACAGTACCGAACGCGCATAAATTTGAAATAGAATCATAAATTTATGTTCAGAATAAAATAATATAAAATTATTCATCGCATAAGAAAAATGAAAAATAAAGAATGTGTAATCGGTTAGATAGATACCTGAGAGATGAGAGAGAAGGGGATTGGTGCAAACACATCCGGAGTGAGAAGAACGAAGAAGCGAAATCGAAAGAGAAAGAGGGTTGCGATTTGTGTTTTGTTGTGTGATAGAAAATAATAATCGTTATTGTGTTTTTAACACAGAGAGAGAGAGAGAGAGAGAGAGAGAAAGGTTTAGTTTAGCCCTTTACGAAGCAAAGAAAGAATTGAGTATTGTACTACTGACGCATACTCTCGCTACTTCGACTGCAGATATGTTATGTTATGTTCTCTACCAACAAATAAATGGTGCTTCACTTTACCCGTTATTACCGCTAGGTTTTCAGCCCTTCAAATTATTTTGGTACATAGTCAAACTATTGTTACTCTATATATTTTAGATAATTTAATTCTTGAAAAAAAATATCTCGCCTTTTTATTTTTTACAATTATAAGAGTTAAAATTAATTTATATGTATTTTTCTACTATTAATTAATCATATTTGTTAAATTATTAATAATATTTTTATTTTTGTTATGATTACTTATAAAATTATTCACGTGATTGATCATAATTTGTCGATTGTGTAAAAAAAATTATACCTAAAAGTTAAACTCTAAAAATTAAGTTGGTCCAAATAAACATGAGTTTAAAAGATATTTTAAAAAATTAGTTTTTTTTTTTAAATTAATATATAATATGTTTTATTTTATTTTTAGAAGTATGTAATGCAAATATATTTCCTTTTAAGATGAGTAAGATATTCAAATATCACATTCTCAAACTTATTCAACTATTAGTTATGCGATGAACTTTAACTTATTTTGGATGTTAGTTGAAAGAGGGAAAAACTCTAATTTTCTTTTAGTAGTTTGTGTTTGTTCAATTTTGAACCTCTTATTCGAATTATTTGTGACAATACATTTGTTTACTTGATTGTTTTAGATTATTGGATAATCACTTGATCTTAGTTCCATTGTGGTATATGTTATGATTTCATTTTTGTACTTGTAATCGTGTTAGAATAATTTGTAGGTTAAAATTATTTGTTTGTTTTGGTCTTAAAAAGAAAATTTATTTAGTTGTTCTACACATTATATAGATCATTTTGTGAAGAAAAAAAAAATGGCAGTCATATATATGACACTAGTTATCCATTAGTCTTCAAAAAGATATCCATGTGATAATTTTTGTTGTGTTTTTATCATTTTCAATTATCATTCAACACATAGAACAATATATCTAATAGTATAAAAAGTACGGTTAAAAATTAATACAAACATAATCATTTAAAATTTCATAAGAATGATATTATATTTTCATAATTTACGTACATTTATTCAATATTTTATTTTATTTTATTTTTAATCTATCATATTATCACATCAATCATATCGCTCTTTCTGATTCTATATATCAATAAAATATTTAAGTGTCTATCACTTTTTTTCTTAAATTTAACACAACTTAATATATAATGCATGTTACAAACTCTTTAATACGCAAATATCTTGTATACAACATCTTATTTTTTCTTTGTCTTATCAAATAACATTAATTAAAGTGTCTCATAAAATATGTTATAAACTCGAAAAGAAAATACTATTTAAAAAAAAACAGAATTATCTAACACAATTAATAATGTTATCTAACAAATTATAGTAACTAATTTATTCATTAAATTTGAAATTAGACATGTTTTCTTTTAATTTAATTTAATTTAATGCATTATGCCACGCTTTTTAATAATTTTTTTATGAATAATAAATGAAGCGAACAAGGGAGAATCTTATTATAATTTATGAATAAAATTGCATATTACCATGATAAATAAATTAAATCCTATATAAAATCCTAGAAGAAGAAGGAAAAAAAAAAACTGAGGCATTAAATTTTTTTTTTTTTTTTTAAAAAAATAGAAGCAATTCGGTTGGGTATAGTCGAAATCAAACCAATTTGATTCCCCTGTTTTCTATCTATTTGCTCGAGAGAAGAGAATCAACCCTAAAATTAAATTCAAATTAAATCAAACGATTTTCTACAATTTCAATGTCTTCGAATTCACTCAGAGGTGGATCCTTTTACGGCGATGCTGCCCCTTACAGATCAAGGTATAAAACCCTCCGTCTCTCTTTATCTTCATTTTTGTTCGCAATTATTACAAATAGTTTTCATCAATTGAAATTGTGAGAAATAATTAGCATGAGTGAATTGCAGAGATGGACTTAGCACAAGAACCCCCGTTGCTGCTTCCGATGAAATTCAATTGCGTATTGACCCCGTAAATGATTTCGACGATGAAATCACGGGTCTTCGTGGTCAAGTTAGAAGATTGAGAAATGTAATGTATTTTCCTCAATTTCTTAACTTTTTCTTTCTATTTATGATCATTTTTAGGTTGCACTATATTCAAGAAGGATTATGTTCATTTTTTTATCCATAAAAATAAAATAAATTTTTTGAGAATCGTATAGTCAAATTGATTGTAAACTTTTTTTTTTGTTAAATATACGAGTTTAATCACTACAAACTTTATAATTGGATCAGTTGATATTTTTTCGGCCATTAATTGAACAGAAACGTAAATCACTACAAGGGAGGGAGATACACTGCAATTTAAATAATGGAAAATCCATTTGTTTGAAATTGTACATTTCTTTTAGAAAATATAAAACATTGTATAGTGGATATGAATCATATGATATTTGATAATTGGTGCTTGCATGCCTGCTGGTCTAGGCAATGATGGAACATTAAGTTACAATTTGAACTGAGTTTTTAGAGCCTGAGCAGCTTCACTTGTTATTGAATTCTGTGCTGCTAAGTATTTTCTCTTTTTAGAAAAGTTTGATGAATCAATTTCAGGTTTAAAGGCTCTTACCTCCATCCAGTGCTAAAAATATTCCTGTCGCTACCATATAACAATTTTTTTCCCTCGGGTTTTCGTTTCTGGTTCCTAATGTTGTCATATTACTTTGTACATTTCTGCTGCAGGTTGCTGAAGAGATAGGTACAGAAGTCAAGTCTCAGAAAGATTTTCTCGAACAGCTGGTACATCATTTCTTGGATAACCTATATTGCATTCACATATACACATGTATTCACACACATTTGGATTAGCTGGATAAAGGAGTAAATGTGCTTAGAGTTGCTCGCTTTATGATACCAGCAAAATGAATTTACTATAGAAATTTTAATTCTTTAGATGCTGAATTCTGATGCAGAAACTTCGGGTCGGTTTCTTATGATGTTATTAAGGATCATAAACCTTGAAGTTAAAATGGAAATTCGTGCTGTTAATGCTGCTACTATATTTTGAACCTTTGACTTTCAAAAGAAAAGAAGATAATTCATTTGTACAAAAGAAACATCTTTTTGTCTACTTTGACAATTTATGATCTCTATTGGACCTCTATGTAAATCCAAATGAAGGTTTTGACCATTCATAATGGATCTTCCTTAATTTAGGATGGTTAGGTTTGAGCTTGGACTATAAGTAGTGCTTTCCAGTTTTGCATATGAAGATGAATCAAGTTTTGTGTCAAACTTGCTTTAACAGCAAAAACATCGAAACGTAAATTACTTCACTCCAAACTCAATTTTAGCTGAGTATATTTTACAAAATCAAATTGATTAAAAATCGCGTTTGTCAAAAGCTTGCCCAAATGAAGTTTTGGCTTTCTAGTAATAGTTTATTCATGGTTTTGCACATGAAGATGAATTCAATTGATGAGAACTTTGACCTGTATTGATATTAGTAAGATTTACAGCTTCAGAAAATGAATTAAAAAGAAAAATGTTTTGGCTGGTTTTTGTTGAAGGCTGATTTGTAGTAATTGATAAGTCATTGGTACATAGTTCCTTTTTAGATTGAAAATATAAGTCCGTTTCTTACTATTTTGCTTTTATATGTTTTAATACAGCAAATGACAATGATGAAGGCTCAAGCCGGGGTAAAGAATAATTTAAGAAGATTGAACAAGAGCATCGTGAGAAATGGTTCAAACCATATTGTTCATGTGGTTGTTTTTGCATTAGTTTGTTTCTTTATCGTGTATCTTTGGTCAAAGATGTCAAGAAAGTGAGGCTTCACACGGGTCTACTTCTCCAGCGTTGTAGTTGAAAATATTTCACCCAAGTCCTTTAAAGGACTCACAGCGATGCCTTATTATGTTGTATAGAAAAGCTTTGTAATTTACTTACTGTGTGAACACTTCTTGGTCGAAACTGGTGATTGTGTGAAGAAAATATATAATTTGGTATTTAGTGTTAAATACTCTCTGTCTCTAATTACAGCATCCCTTTGACACCTTCATTTATCTTAAATATAATACCATTCTCAAATTTCTAGATGCTAGATTTCTTTTTCTAAATTTATCTTTTAATAAAATACTACTAAATTATTTTGAAATATAATAATAGGCATAGACAAATTAAACAGATTAATTACATTATGAATGTTTATCTATGTGTAAAAAGTGCAAAATAGTGTTGTAAATAAGGGAGAGTACTTTGCAAAGTTGTACTCGTGCCACATTTTATCGCGTGATAGATAGGGTGTCTCATTGTTGTGGGGATTATTACATATAGACATTGGTTGACTCTTGTTGAGCTAAATGGTACTTAAAACATTTCTCCATTTTATTCACATGTTGGAACTTTGGCTTTGTTGGGAAATTGAGAGGGAAGTGAAGTTGGACTAAAGGGGGGACGATAGATAAATCTCTCACTTTATTGAAGAGAGTTTTCTTAAGGGATGAGAAAAAAAAAATACTTTTTGAGTAGTTTTTTGGAGTATTATAAAGAGAAGGAATTGATTTATCGTTTTTTTAAATCCTCCAAAATCTTCTAAAGCTCTCTCCAAATGTATCTTTTAAGTTTCTCCACATTAGTTGATTTTAGTTAAATAAAGAAAAATAGAATTTCGTGTAAAGTAGATGATTAGTCACTCTTTCATTTCTTTTTACTCTTTCTTTTATCCTCAGAATCATATCTTCTATTTTTCGCCGAACTCCAAAACACCGTCTTACCATACCTCTCTTTTTATTTTTTGTTACTTTGTAGGATGAACCTTTTTAATATGATATAGGGATGGACCGATTACAACACAATACTTGTGCGATTTCATATTTTTGTTAATTTTTATCTATGTATTAGGAGTGGTGTTTAGTGATTGGGTTCAAGTGATTTATGAGCTTAGTTAAATACAAATCATTCAGGAAAATTCAAATTCGAATTTTAACTAAAACAATTTTTTATCAAACTTTATTTACCTTTCCAGCGACCTCTAAATTACTATGATCTCATTCATTTGAAAAGTGAAGGGCTAAAAACAAAAAAGAGTAATGTTATTAAATTTATAATTCATGTTAAATATATTTTTAGAATCTACATATAAATTGATATCTAATTTAGTCTCTAAATAACTTTTATCGATGTTGCATTTATTTGACGACTTCAATGTTAAATACCAAAACTATCTTACCTATGCATACTGGACAAAACCTTTACAAAATTGATTACAATCCAATCAATCATAATTCAATCTTGAGAATTAAATCGATTATGATTGATTGAATTTATTTTTATCTATTTCTAATTGCAAATAAATTAATTGACTGTTTTCATTCGTCTATTACAATCCGATTTGTACTTAATTCAATTCATCTAATTTATCACTAGGGATGATAATGGGTAGGGTTCTATAGTACCTGTCCCCATACTCGCGATTTCAAAAAATACCCATACCTGTGTCCGTACCATCTTGGGTATCAACTTTAATATATGTACCCTTACCCTCTAGGTACTTAAGTGCTCGTACCCATACCCGTTATCCACACTTTAACTAAAAAAAATCGATAAATAAATGATATTATTGTGATTAAATTTAAAAATTATTCAAATATTTTAAATCCAATCATAAAATATAAACTAAAGTATTTTCTAACTCAAAACATTTCAAATGAACCCTCATTACAATACATATTTAAATATCCATAATAATATTTTGTAAAGTTGCAAGTCATACGATAATATTATCTGAGATAATTGATACAAAGTTGCAAGAATAATTATAAAGTCGCGATTAATAAGATATAACTATCAGTTATAAAATCACAATTATTTACCTATTTATCATAATCAGATTCTTAAAAATTTTGCAAACGTTTATGTTTCAATTATAAATATTGTAATGGTCCAATGATATTAATAGATGTTAAAACACAAAAGAAAATAATTAATTAAACTAAACACTAATATAATAAATAACTAAATAATATATTTATACAAGTACGGGTGCGGGACGGAGTGGATACTATAGTACCCGTACCTGCACCCATACCCGCTTAATTTTGCGGATAATTACTCGTCCTCGTGCTCATACCCATTATACGGGTTTTTACCTCACCCATTGTAGATTTTTTTGCAGGTACCCACTAAATATGGATCTAATTGTCATTTCTACTTATCACCCCTATTAATATCTATTGAGAATTAAATATTTTGCGATAGCCTTTAAATTAAGATTACACATGGGCTTACATGGCAATATTTGATTTATCATGGGATGCCAACCACAATGCATATCAATTAAAATGATATATCTTATTAATTAACTAGGTATGAATAGAAATCTAATCAATAAAAATACAGTAGTGTTATATCTCACAATGACTAAACTCACGAAACATCACAAATGCTTAGACGTCTATTTTTTATTGGGTGGAAACAAACCAATCATGCTACTTGCTTTGTGGTTGTTACTTTATTTTTCTCTATGATCAACATTTTCCATAAAAATAATAAGTAATACATTATTAAATTTTCCAAATAACTTTAAATAAAAATATTTTATAAGCATATACTTTGAAGATTAATTTTGTTGGCTACAAAATTAAGTAGTGATCTCTCTATTTTAGTATAAAATAAAATCCCTATCTTGATATATTAAGAACTTCATTACTATATTGTGTGAATAAATACCAAATAAATGTCACTGATTTTAAAAATGTAATTTTGTTTTCTTTATACAACTAAAACTATAATAACAAAGTCATCTATTTCTTTTAAATAATGAAAATGATTTCTACTCCATCCTATTTGCCTACCCCAATTGGCAAGAGATAAATTCTGAAGAGAACAACAATCACCTATGCACTTTTTGTTTCTACCCACCAGTGCAAACAAATAATAGAGGAGTTTGTTTTGTGTTTCCACTTTGACCCTTTAGGCTGAAAATTAATTATGTAAATTTTTGGTTAGTCAAAGAGACATTTTTGTTCAATCAAAATACTATTTCTCTTATACCAAACAACCTCAAAATCTCTCCTCTTTCTCACATTCCTTCTCCCTTCTCTCAACTAATCAAAGCATCAGGTTAACCTGTCGCAATCATGGAAGAGGCGAGAGATGACTTTTGGTGATATGGGGCGTGGGAGGTAAAAAGCTTAAAATGCAAATTTCCCTAGTTAATTAATCCTAAAATTCCTTACCGAAGTGAGCTATCTTCAAATGAACATCAAGTGAAATCATATTCTACTTGTCAAAATTTCAGAGAGGATCAAGAGCTTGGAAGTAATAGATTAATCTTCTATTTACATAGGCTGTACAATTATTTAAGTTGTCGGTCAACTATTATTATTGGGTTAACCAGAAAAGGGGAAAAAAAACAATTATTGCAATTATATCTCACAAAAGAGGAACTCCGAGAAGACCCACCAGCCCAATCTAACATGGGATGTCAGCATGTAAAAAATCCACTTTTTCCCACAGCTAAAACATCAGGTAGTGAAGTGGTGTCAGTATGTCAAAATGCTTTACAGAGGTTGTTAGCCTTCATGTTAGATGAACCTTGCTGAACTATGGGGCCAGTCGGACTACACAACCTGCTCCTTTTTGGTTCTGATATCCTCACATGTGAAATTGCAGTTGCAAGTGCATCAATCAACACACATTCATCCTGATCATCTGAATTGCAACTTTCAGAGGATGATAGCTCGCTAAGTGAGCCGTTATCTATCATGTTTCCTCCTAACCTAGGTTCTGGTGCGGTGACAAGCTGTTTGCATGTGGCACCAATTTGATTCTTCAATTTTGTTTTGATGGGCAGCATTGTTAATGAGTTAGCAGTGTAGAACAATATCCATGGGTGCCCTGAAATCAAATGACCGAATATTAGTATAACATGCAAGGCACACAACTCCAAAACAGTCAAACAATAATTTATCATCATTTGGGAAACATGTAATGAGTATCACAGGTATAGAAAAGAAACATTTGCAGATAGTATACTAGAGCATTAACAGATTCACTTTTCTGACAAAAAAATAAATGATAAATAAACACAACAGCGCAGAAAGGTATAAGCAATTAACAGCCAGCCAAGAGACATGTGTATAACCAATTAAAAGGTTGTTGTAACTTGGCAAATCTTCAATTTTTTGAAATTCCTTGTGACAGCAAAAGATAAATAAGTAAATAGAAAGAAAAAAAACTGGAACTATTATCTATTTTTTAATCATTTCAACGAAAGAAACTTAAGAGAGGCACCCAATAACATATTTTGTAATCTATCATAAACTTACTGAGTACTTCTTCAGCTGATATCCTGGAAGAAGTATCCCTTGTCAGCATTCTCGCAACAAGATCCCGTGCTGGTTTAGATATCGATTCCCACATCCCTACTTGCAAATCTAATTTGACAGTCTTAATGGCCTCAAAAACAGCTTCCAATGAATCTCCCTGGAATGGAAGACAGCCAACCAACAGAGCGTGCAGGAGCACTCCAGCGCTCCATATATCAACCTTCTCAGAGTAGCTGCCCGACAATACTTCGGGGGCAACATATGCAGGGCTTCCAGCCAATCCAGTCAAGTTTTGACCTGAGATACAAATTTTCAGCTAATAAGACATTGCTTTAACAAATAATATTTGACTGATAACTGAACCAGATTAGAAATATGTCAACTGCATTAATAAAATTTGCAATTGCTTAAAATAAAATGTAAACACCAACGGTTACTCTGTTAAGTTCAAACATATATAAGCATTTTCCCAATGACCTATTACCAAACCACCAAAACATTTTATAAGAGTAAACCCTCAATTTAGTCTTTCAAAGATTAGGATGTCGCCACATTAGCCATTCAAATATTTTTGTCACCAAATTAGTCCCAAACATTAGTGTTACTTTGCTAGTTCTTTGTTGACAGAAATTTTCACCAAATGTGTCCATGTGGAAAACTGAGGTAGTGATAATAAGAGAATATAAAATAATAAACTTCTCAATTGGTAATGAATAAAGGAGAAGAAAAAATCCTAATCGTATAGGATGGATAGGAAAAACCAGAACAGCAGAGAGAACGAAAAACAAAGAGAAGTTGCTGGAAAAGGAACTTTGACGTAGAATAGAGGTCGCCGGAGACTGCAGGTCACCAGCAGAAGAGTTTGGGGGAGTGAGCATGAGGTAGCTTGATAGTTTGACAGTGAATAGCTAAATAGAATGCGCCATTATAGGGTTTGCAACATGGTTCACGACTTCAAAAATTGGTTGTAGAGTTTGATGGAGCAAGTATGAGGCTGCTCCATAGTATGAACTATGACGGGCTGATTAGCCAAAGAGGTTAGTCTATTATTAGGGTTTACTATCCAAGTCATGTGTTTAAACAGAGGGGTCAGACGCGTATTTTTATGGGCAGATCGGATTGTTATACCTATCCAAACTACCTCCCACCTCTATTTGGTAACACTGCCATTTAAATCTTTAAGTGATTAATTCTGCAACAGAAGTCATTGGAGAACTAATGCGCTGACAATGACATATGGAGGGCCAAATTGAGTGTTTAATACTATTCCATTTTTGACGATGAACATATAAAACTTGCAAGAGATAACAATGCAAAATGAACCTTGCCATCTTTTACACCTAAAAACAGGATGACATTAAAAAAGAAATAAAGATTGAATATTTGGAAATCGCAGAAAGTTGCAATAACAAACATTTCCAAAATCCATGACAATACAAGTTGAAAGCTCATTGTAATCAATACCTTCAAAAAAATTGTTAACAATGTCATAGGAAATCACAAAGTGAATACATTCAAACGTACATAAACACAAAGCAGATCAGTACATGATAATTTTTTACACGAAACAGGTTAAGAAATGATTCGGTCAAAGTTAAACACACACACGAAAGAAAAAAAATCCAAACAGGGTTCGCTACCTTCTGAAATTCTCATGGCAAGTCCAAAATCGGCAAGCTTTAATTTTCCTGATTTTGTGAGCAGAATATTCTCGGGTTTGATATCTCTGTGCACAACTCCCATGTCATGACAATACTTGATGACTAACATCACTTCCTTGAGTATGTTAGCAGCCCGTTGTTCCGAATACGGACCGTCCTTAACCATTTGATCAATCAGCCGTCCCCCAGAACACAATTCCATCACAAGATGAAAGCATTCAGCTTCTTCATAAACTGCTAACAGTGTCACCACCCCAGAATGTCCAGACAAGTGTTGCATTATCTCAACCTCACGGTGAACTGTCTCCTCCCCTTTCTTCAGAGTTTTGCATGCATATTCTCCTCCACTAACCCTAGACCTACACAAATAAACCGATCCAAATTTCCCTTGCCCAATCGATTCACCAGAAACATAATCATCCTCAATCTTCTTCTTCCTGCCCATCTGAGTAGCAACATCAATGCAACCTATCTTCCTCTTGAGACCTCTACCCCGCGTGACCAAAGATGACGTCCCACATGGCGGCGCAGTAGCAATGCCAGCAAGCCTACTTTTAAAGGAACTAGCAGCTTCAGTGTCAGCATTTTCTTTACACCTTTTCTTCAACCTACAACAATCTTCTAGCGAGTAATGAGACTTCAAAATCGACGACCCAACAGAACCATGTTCCAAAGGCAAAATAACATCACGCAGATCCGTAGATGCATCCGTCTCACTTCCTTTCCTTTTCTTCCTCATAATAATCATAACATATGTTCCCAAACACTCACACTCAATCTTCTCAATACCACATCTCCATACCACCACCAACTTGTCCCCCAATTCTCAGTAAACCACACTTCTAACTTCTGAATTCGCTCCTACAAAACAAGACAGATAATGTCAATAATTCAAAACCCATGCATTATATTCACAACAATTTCCAAAAAGTAAATAATTCCCAACAAAATAAGAAAAAACGAAAATTTTCGTACGAGAAAAAGAACCACAAACTACGTTTCATCTTTCAAGAACAAAAATTGAATCAATGTGAGTGAATCGAGAAAATTCCCTAACGATCATACGCAGTAACCGTGTTACTAATCATAAAAAAACGAACGAATGCGTAAGATTAAAAAGAAAAAAGAACGAACCTTAAGGTTTGGAGAGTGGTGCGAAGAAGACACCAATGACGATAAAGTTGCTAAAATGGAATAAGTATGGGGAAATCCCGAAGAATTACGGAGAAGGTTTGGGGAATTTTTTTGATGTAGAAACCCTAAAATTCTCGGATCGAAGATTTGGGGGAAAATCCCTCGAATAAGACTTGGTGTTGTTTTGTGTGATTATAAGATCTCTCTCTCTCTCTCTCTCTCTCTCTCTCTCTCTCTCTCTCTCTCTCTCTCTCTCTCTTTTATATTTGTGTTGTTTCTTTTGGTTCTAGAAAACTATAACCTAATAACTTGCGTGTCCTCTTTGTGTTGGATGGTGTTTACTTTGCTTGATGGGAGAGGGAATGTAGTGGGGGCAAGACCATGGTAATGTGATGGGACTGCAGTATTTATTTTTCTTGTGAATGAAGAGAAGACTTGTAAGATTTTGATAAATGATGATGGATGTTAGAGAAACCGACAAGTTATAAAGCAATTGTACGACACGTGACTTAACAGGTGACAGCTACGCTGACTCACGTGCCTAGGTAATCGGTTCACCACCTGCTTTCTTGCGCTTTTTCAACAGAAACGGCCCACACACATGGATTAACATTCCTTTTTTTTTTTTTTATTCCCTCCATCGGGATTAATCTGCATTGTGCCACTTAAAATGTTGTATTTGTTTATTATCTTTAAAATGCAATTACTTAGGTAAATTTATCATCACTTTCCAAAAATATATTTGCTTCTAGTTGTTGTTTTTAAATGTTTCCATTCAAAGAGAAGTACTATCAAGTATGCTCAATTGACCAGACCGCCAGAGTTGATAAATATATTTTATTGTGATTAACTATTTAGTTAAGATTTTTAACAAAAAAAAAAATTCTCCAATAAATAAGTTACCTACTTAAGAAAATACAATATCTTAAATTTAAGATATAAAAATAAAGTGTTGTCAATAAAATTGTAAATTATTAATTCGTATAACTTGTATGTATGATATTTTATAATTTTAAAGAGATAATAATAAATAAAAAATCTTTAAAGAGACATTGCAATGGTGAGAATTGATTTTTTCTCTTTCTCTACACTTAGAAATGACGTGAATCTATAATTTTGCTTATTAATTTGTCTAAAAAATAAGCAATCTATATATATATATATATATATAATTT
The DNA here is from genome assembly GCF_000331145.2 of Cicer arietinum. Lineage (NCBI taxonomy): Eukaryota > Viridiplantae > Streptophyta > Magnoliopsida > Fabales > Fabaceae > Cicer > Cicer arietinum. Next base: position 71,704,543 of record NC_021164.2, on the reverse strand, counting down.
TTTTTTATTTGATAAATTTGGTCCAAGAGGCAAGGGTACATGGTAATATTGAAGGGGCGAATAGTAAGTGCTTGTAGACTAAGAAAAGGTGTCACTGTAAAAATTAAAGATGAAGCATAAATTGTTTATATCCTAATTTTTACATGAACTAGATGTAGAAAGAGTAATGATATAATTAAGGTGCCTTCAAAATTTTGGAAGTCATCTTTTAATTTTAAAAATTAAATTTATAATAAAATAATTGTAATTTTGATAATTATAAATAAAATAAATTTTAGTTTATACAAATTTTTTGACATATTAGTCTCTATTTTGAAAAAATATTTCATAAAAAATGATATTTTATAAAAAAAGTTCTATAAAATCAAAGTGAATAAATCTTTTTGAAAAACTAAATTTAAAAACTCATAATTTTTTATATAAATTAAAAATTGTATTTAACCAAAAAAATTCACATTCATTTGATTATTTTATAAAAAATAAAAATAGAAATTCTCATCAATTGAAATCTCTATACTATTAGAATGTCTGCAGAACCCAATGACCAATCCTAAAAATAAGCCATACATGTTACCAAGTCAAAACATCAAGAGAAATTCACGTTAACACATCAGCATTTTCATTGACATGTCATACACCATTTTATTATTTTTCAAAATTCCAAGCTAGAAAAATTGATGACGTGATATAATGGGACTGTTTGTTTAAAAATTTAAAATAAATGATTTTTACTTTATGTTTTTAAAAATATTTTTTATAAAAATGTATTTAAAAATAATATAAGTTTTTTAGATTCATTTGTTATCAATTAGAAAAAAAAAATTGGTATTTAGTAATTTAAATATTCGTTATTAAAGATTTTAACATAATAAAAATTACATTTTAAAAAAAGATATATCTTTCAAAATTAATTTTTATCAAAAATTTATCAAAATAACTTTTTATTTTAATCATAATTTAATTTAAAATTTTATTATTTAAATCAAATTGTAGAAAATAGATGAAATATTTAAAATCATATTTTAAGATAAACGATTTAAACTAATTTTTTATTTAAAGTTTTATTTTAAAAATAAAATTTAAAAATATTATAATACAGAACGAAAAGAACTATTTTGTTGTTGATGAAAAAGAATGAAAAGAATGTATCATTTTAAAATGAAATATAAATAAAAACTAATTAAAAAATTAATATATTTGATTTTAATTTTTAATTAAATTTACTAATTTATTTATTTTATTTGTATTCTACTTCAGATGAAATTGATCCACCGTAAAATAATGTGTATGACGAATATATATATGTAAAAAATTGGGGGCAAGGAGACATGATAACATCAAGGACAAAACATGTCTTCTATAATGAATGTTAGGCTATCACAACTCAACATAAAAAAACAATTAAATATTTAAATTCAATTATATCGATATTATTTTATAAGTTAGTCAACATCGACACATTGAACATGATGGGTCAAAATTGGTAAGAAGCTGAGAAGAGTATATGATAAATTAGAGTATCAGATAAAATGCACCAATCTCTAATAATGACAAGTCTCAAAAAGTTCTATCAATACGAAATTTAGATGTATATAGTTTATATTAGATTAGATAGATGTTACGTTGTTAGATTGGACTAGATACTAATCGTAAAGAAAAGGTTAGATTAGATAGATGTTTTTTGGTGCAATTAGATAGATGTTATATATTATATTATTGATAAAGTATTTATTTAATTTTTTATAATTTAATTTTAGATAAGAATTTTTTTTATTTGATGTATTATTTAAGTTTTAGTAATGATTTGAATTTTTATGTTTTAAAGTGTGAAAAATGTTATTTATTTATTTTTATAAAAATTCATTATTATGTTCAAATAAAACTTAGAGATTTAGTAATTATCTTAAATAAAATTCATATTTTTATCAAATTTATAATTCAAATTTTCTAATAAATTCATATTTTTATTTCCAACAATATCAAATAAAGAACTCACATTTTAAGATTTATGTTATAGATTTGATTTGGAGAAGAATTGAAGAATGAAAAGATATTGTCATAGTAATTTCGGGATCAAATCTTAAAGTGTGAGTTTTTTATGTGATGGATTTAATGTTGTTGGAGATGAGCATATCATATATGAATATTTGAGTTATGAATTTGATAAAAATATGAATTTTATTAAAGATGATTATTAATTTTCTAAATTTTATTTGAAGATAATGATGAATTTTCTGAATTTATGATAAAAAAAATATTATTGACATTTTAAGACATAAAAGATCAAATCGTTACTTAAAATTAAATAATGAACAAATCAAAAAAAATAGATAAATAACTGAATTGTTATATAACATTAAGTTAATAGACCACAAAATGTATTTTAAAAGTATTATTTGAAATAAGGTATTCTTGAATGAGAAGAAAATATTGAGAGACATGTTGAATAACTTGTATGTTTCAACTACACAACAAAAATTCTTTATATAGACTATGCGTGATAATTACACATAATGATTAGAATACTTAAAGACTTTCTATTTATTTACGTACTAATATTTTGTTTTCAAGACTCCCTCTAAAGTTGAAACATATAAATCAAATAACCCAGTTTGTTACATATATAACTAATTATATGACCTCATAATGATTTTGTAAAAACATTTGTCTACCGGTCAATAGAACTGACAAAGCTAGTGATTATGTTGTCTGATTTGATCTTTTCTTTAACAAAATGGCAGTCTATCTCAACATGTTTGGTCCTCTCATGAAAAACAAGAGTTGAAGCAATGTGCAATGCAACTTGATTATCACATATTAGTGTCATTGGGTTGACCTCTTCAAACTGAAGTTCTTTTAGTAACTGTTTCAACCAGATGAGTTCACATGTTACTAGTGTCATGACCCTGTATTATGCCTTAGTATTGGATCTTGCAACAATATTTTGTTTCTTGCTCTTCCAAGATATTAAATTTCCTGCGACAAATACACAATATCCAGAAGTGGATCGTCTATCAATGGGTGAGCCTACCCAAGTGACATTTGAGTAACAAATTATTTGAGTATGTCTTATATCTTCATAAATGAGACATTTCTCAAGTGCACTTTTGATGTATTTAAGAATTCGGATTACAACATCCATATGTCTTGACAATGATAATTTAAGAACTAGCTTACCACACTGATAGTGAAAGAAATGTTAGAACGGATGAATGTGAGATGATTTAATTTACCAACCATTCTCTTATATCTTCTTGAATCTGATAGAGGCTCCCCGTGATTAGGTAGGAATTTAACATTTTGATCCATATGAGTATCAATTGTCTTGATATTTAATAGACCCGTTTCTTCAAGAATATCCATAGCATATTTTCTTTAAGGAATTACAAGGCCATCCTTGGATTGGGCTACCTCAATACCCAAAAAATAACGGAGTCTACCAAGGTCTTTAGTCTGAAACTGATTTGAAAGATGTTGTTTCAACTGGAGTATTCTTTGTTGATCACTACCAGTTATGACAATGTCATCCACATAAACAATAAGATAAATGCACAATTGGACTGAGTGACGATAAAATACAGAGTGGTCGACTTCACTGCGAATCAAATCAAACTCTTGTACTACCGAGTTGAATCTACCAAACCAAACTCTAGGGGATTTTTTAAGACCATAAAGGACTTGTGTAGTCGACAAACCATGGTGGAAGACTCCTCATGAGCAACAAATCATAGTGGTTGCTCCATATAAACTTCCTATTCAAGATCATCGTGCAAAAATACATTTTTAATGTCAAGTTGATGGAGAAACCAATGTTGAATTGATTCAGTGGAGAAAAACAGTCTAACATATGACATTTTGGCAACATGTGAAAAGATATCGTTGTAATCCAAACCAAAAATCGGAGTATATCCCGACCATCAAGCGAGCCTTAACTCGATCAATCTTACCATCAAGGTCAATCTTCACCATATAGAGCCAACTACAACCTACCAAAGACTTCTCATAAGGTAAAAGGACTAGTTCCCAAGTACCATTACTTTATAGAGTACACATTTCATCAAGCATTGTTTGCCTCCACTCAAGGTGGGGTAATGCTTCATCTGGAGATTTAGGAATAGAAACAGAATACAAAGAAGACAAGTAAGTGTAATGCAATGGAGAAAGACGATGATGACACAAATCAATATAATGAGGAAATGAATTACGTATTGTGCGAAGATCCATACGAAGAGTCCATACGAAGAGCAATAGAAAGGTCATGCTCATGTGACAAGTCTGGATCTAGTGGTGGCGTCGAAGGAGAATCTCTAATGAGAACAGGAACATGCATAACGGAGGGTGGACGATGATAATGATATGTTTGTAGTGGTTGTGGAGGTTGAGTGGCAGACTCAACGGGTTCGATGGAAATAATAGTGGGTCGAATAGGGATAACTAGTTGAGGTACAGGATTAATGTCATGATGGACTCAGTAGTTGTATGGGTCGACTCAAAATATGGTATAGACTCAAAAAAAGTAACATTAATTGATGTAACATATTGGTGTAGTGTAGGAAAATAACGATCACCCATTTGGAATCGATGATAGCCGAGAAAGACACACTTGAGTGATCGAGCTGACAGTTTATCAAGACCATGAGAAAAATTATGAACAAAACACGTGGACCCAAAGACACGATGAGGTAGTGGGTGAAGAGGGGTACGGGGAAGAGGGACGAATGAGGGATATTGCCATAAAAGACAGAAGACGACATATGATTGATAAGCTAATGTGTCGTTAAGATTGCATCCCCCAAAAATGAAATGGAACATTACCGTGGAGAAGTAAAATTCGGGTGATTTCAATGAAATGTCAATTTTTGCGTTCGGCTACCCCATTCTGTTAGGGTGTATGAGGACATGACGTTTGGTGAAGATTGCCATTGGAAGTCATACAATTTTGAAATTGATGGGACAAATATTCCCGAGCATTATCACTTCTTAAAGTACAAATAGAACACCAAATTGAGTTTTAATTTCTTGATAAAATTGCTCAAAAATAAAAAACAGTACTCATATATATTTTTCATTAAAAATAACCACGTACAACGAGAGTAATCATCACTAAAAAAAACAAAATATTTCGACTCTAAAGTAGACACAGTACGATAAAGACCCCAAACGTCATAGTGAACTAAAGACAAGGGGCACAAATCCATTTTATTGACTCAATCAGAAAAATTATTACGAGCGTGTTTCCCTAATTGACACTCTTACAATGTAAAGTGGGCAACTTAGACAAACTAGGCACCATCTTTTGAAGTTTGGTAAGACTTGGATATACTAGTTGAGCATGGATAGTATAAGGGGAATATGTGGCAGAGCACGTCTTGGATAATAGAGAAAGGTAATAGAGACCTTGAGTCTCACATTCGACCCCAATCGTCCATCCCAAACTCTGGTCCTGCAAGGTAACATTATTATTAGTGAAAGTAATAATATAGTCATGGGACCGAGTCAATCGACTAACTGAAAGTAAATTAAAATGACATTCAGGTACATAGAGAACATATGCAACTGAAATGGAAGGGATAAGTTGGACAATGTCAACCCCTTGAGACCGAGTTTGAGAGTCATTGGAAGAAGTTATAGTAGTAAAAAAACTAGACGTATAGAGAGAAGAAAAGAGACCTTTATTACCAGTGATATGATCAGATGCACCAAAATCAAGAACCCAAGGACCAAGAGAAGATGAGTAAGAGAGGTAAACATATGAATTACGAGTGTGTACAATCGAAGTAGTAGAACTAGAGTTCGGATGACTCTGAGTCCACTAGAAGAAATCTTCATAATTTGTCGATGAGCCTGTAGAGATGGTGTAGTATGAATAGTGGGAGAATGATCAAGATGAGTTGCATTTATCGAAGGCAAATGCATACCATGCAACTTCCAACAACAATCAATAGTGTGTCTAAGCCGATTACAAAGCTCACATTTCGGACAAGACTTAGAGTTGGATGGTCCTCCATGAGAGCGACTTTGATTAAGTCCCAAAGATACAAGGGCAATAATGTCATCTGGAGCTGAAGTAATACAGGGCTCAACTGGATGTTTTGTTGGTACTCGACAGAGGATCGTTGAGGTAGTAGACATATCTGGAACAGTAACTGACCCCAAAATTTGATCATGAGTTGCAGAGTACTCCTGGGACAGGCCATAGAGTGCAAGAAGCATGGAAAAAGTGATGTGTTGATCTAAATCCTTCTTTTGTTCAATTGGATTACTTGCAGTAAGAGGGAGAATCTCATGAAAATCATGAAAGACACTATGAGCAGTGCCAAGATATGAAGAAATAGAGTCATCTATAGTCTTCGGAGTAATGATATTCAGCAATTGGTGACAAACTCCATAGAGACGTTGAGTGTCATTAGAGTATAATGCATTTCCCTGACTCCAAATTGATTCACATGTGAGATGTGAACAGAAAATCGATTTAACGTCTGGATGAAGTGTAAACTTAATGCACTATGCAATTGAGCATATATCTGCTTCCATTTTGATGTTTCAGCCGCAACCACCTTGTCAGAATTTTTAGTGAGATGGTCCTCATAAGCTTGACCAAGCATCCATAGTTTGATGTCGGTAGCCCAAATGTCATAATTTGATCCATTCCATTTTTCAATAGAGAGAGGAGATGTGATGTAGTTGGTAAATATGTTATTTGTTACAGACATGGTCGGTAAAGAGTGCCAGAAAATGCGTTTGAACCAGGAAAACATGGGTTGTTTGAACTAGAACGCGTATATCTGTAACTCAAAATTGAAAACTCATGGCATATATGGAATTAGAAAGCTTACCATGCAACGCAGAGGATAAGGGTCGCGTGTTTGGGCACATGGGAGGTTTATCGATGACGCACGTTGAGAGGTGGGTCGATATAAGGTCCACCGAATAGTTGAAGATTAGGGTTGTCTCTCATTAGGCTTTGATACCATGTCTAATGAAAAGAAAATATTGAAAGACATATTGAATAACTCGTGCGTTTCAACTACACAACGAAAGTTCTTTATATAGACTACGAGGAATAATTACACATAATGACTAAAATACTTATAGACTTTCTATTTATTTACATACTAATTTTTTATTTTCAACGGATATTATAAATGTGAGGTATCTAGGGTGATAACATCATATCCGATATTTTTCTGGGTCAAAATGTTTTGATTCTTTAGTTTTGTTTCAACAACTTTATTGCTTAATAGTTCAGTTATAACTTGAAAATAAATCAAAAATAAAACTGTTCAAACAAATACTACTATTTTAGATAACGAGAAATATTGCATAATAGTCATTTAATCAAATACATTAATACGACGTACAACTTGAAATGACTACAATTAATAAAATAAACATGAACAATAATCATGATAAACAATATTATCATGTTCCTAAAAAACAATATTGACAATTGTTGGAGATAAAAGTCTTATATGCTTGGAACAAAGGTAACTTCGAATTGGAACAAAGATACATAAGACCAACAATATGTTTGAGTCCAAATTGGCGAAACTTTTTGGAAAGAAAAACAACTCACGAGCAGAATGTAAATCAACCCCGCACTTTCTCAAACAGGCCCATACTCGCATGGTGATGGTATAGAGCCGTCAAAGAACAGATAAAAAATTGAAACTTCTAATGGGAGCTTCATCTAAAGTTAATTAAGAATCTAATGTTTTCAACAGTTCATCATTGGAGTTAACAATACTGGGAAACGAGTTTGTTCATAGGCTTGTTGGAGTAAAAATTGATTATTGATTTAAGGTGACGTGGCTCTCCAAAATCCACTTAAGCAAACTTATGTTGAGTTCAGTTCACCAATTGAGGTGCGCTAAAACTCAAGAAAAAAGGAACAACCTTTGCTGATATTGCTGTTGGGTGGATTGGATGCAAGGTTTGAATAGTGGGAGAGATTGTAGGCAAAGACCTAATTGATATTTGATACAGAGTCAATGGCTAAGCTTAGCGCTCGGTCCGATGACTATCTTGAGAAACCATGTCGCCTCACAATAAGTCACTTGAGCACAACAAGGACTTCCACAAGATCTAGAAATCTTCATCTACTAAAGAGGCTTTGCCACACCTATATAAACCTATATAATGCAGTATGTTATATATGATGATGCTTAGTTCATAAAGGATGTGTGCGTATGATATATATGGGCTTCGCTTTGCTGAGACCAATATCATGCAATATGTTAATGCCTGGAAGTTTATTCTTCTCACAAGTTTGTCCGGATTGGCTAGTCTAGATGTGTTTTATTTGTTAAATTACATATTTAGATTGACCAATTCAAACATGTATTTGAGAGGGAAAAGAAACTGTCTAATGCTGTGTTCATGTTAGATATGTGTGTCTGATGTATGGATATTTTTCATGGGAAATCACCTACTTCATCAAAACGTAAATGCCCAAAGCAAGGGTGTAATAATTCTTCCACTATTTTTTGAAGATGGAAGAGGTCAGTTTATCATAAGAAAGGTGCATCCTAAGCAATATTTTGCACAATGATAAACTTGAAAAACCAAAACTGTCATTACTGTTATATATAATAATGTTTGATTTAATGATAAGTTATTGCAAACAAATGGTTGGCCAGTGAACACACAAAAACTATAGAAATCATTTGGGCTACCATATGCTTGGTTTTTTCAACATTAAACCACCAAACATAATCATAGTTGTTAACAATTTGGCCATCAGAATGCATCCAAGCAAAATACACTGCTTTGCAGTGGCCATCTAAATTCTAAAGAAGCAATGGTGTCCTCCAAACCTGATTTCCCAACTTAGTATAGGGCTATAGGCTCTTGGTGCTTGTCCTTGTCTGTCTTTCCAGTTTCTATTACCTTAAACTACCTTTGAATGCATTTCAATTTCCATTTGACTCTGATCCCCAACATTAAAAATTAAACCCCATTTGACTGCCTATGCATTTCAAGGGATATAGGCACCTTGAGTTAAACATTAAACCCTGACCCCAAATCATATACAGATGAATAAATAAGAATAACTAGTCTTTACGGAAAAAGAAGAGATGAAAAGGGACTAACTTTAGGAGAACCAGAGAACTCGATACACTAAAGACAAATAATTAATTTGACCCTAACGTGATTGGGTTTGGCAATCAGAACCATTCTATCTCCATGATAAAGGAAAATCATACATTTGCAAGTACTACTAAATGACTCTTGGGATAAGGATGCCACCTCCTTGGACAAGAAAGCAGAAGAATATCCTCAATCACAATTTAAGTAGAAAAAACATAAAGGCAAAAAGACATGGATACCAATAATCAAAATAATACATTACGGATGCTAATTGTTCAATCTAACATATAAAATGTGTTTAGTGAGATTTATAAAATCGTAATAAAGCTATAGCAATTGTAAAATATGAGTAATTTATGTGTGTTTCTTGTGAGATCACATCTTATATTTATAATAATGTTGCAATAATTACATTTAATGTCTAAGAAGTTGTGTTGACTAGGACTACTAACAATTAGCCTAGGATGTTGCACAATCAAGGAATAATAAAAACATACACTGAATTTCAAGAGCAATAAAGTTATGGTTAATGTTAAACCATCAGTGGTAAATCAGATTAAGGGGCGTTTTCTAACAGGAACGTCTTCAAAACTTCAATAGAAGTACAGATATATATATATATATATAGTGGACTATTGTGTGAATTCTTCATCTATCCCCTTGAGGACGAAGAGTATATCTAGTCATATATATTGGCCGAGTTTAACAGGGTTATAGTCATGTGCTCAGATGGAATACAAAAATGATTTGAAGAAAAAGAGAAGAGTAAACACAAAAGGTAATAAGGATGAGATAGAAATTTTCTTACCAATTGCAGCTTCTCCTTCTACAGTTTGTTGGTAGCCATCCTCTTTTGCAGATTCTGCAAATATACCAACTGATAATACGACAATTTTCTGATAAAGAAAGTATGACATGAATAGAGTAGCTCATCCTTATTTTGCAAGTTACTGGCCAACTGTGAATGACACTTCAACAAAGATAAAGAACCGGTTCGCGTCTAATTCAACTAAAATCACCAATATTTATGTTATAGTTAACCATATTGAATTTATTAATTTATAGAACACCATACTTTTATGATTTTGAGTATTGAGGGAATCGAATATCAATACAAATTATTGAAGAGCTTGTTACTTCCTTCTTAACTCCAATGGGACTTCCTTCTTTAAGACTTCAAAAAATATGTGAATATAGGATATTGTAGTATCTAGTAAGCTGATAATCTTTATAAAAATGGCATACAAAATCTTCATTCTTAATCGTATCATACAATTGCACATTATTTTCGGTGTTCACTTAAATAATAGTGTTCCGTATGGAAATAGAAAATATTAAATTGTCTATTAAAAAATATTCACCTAATGAAAAAAGTTGACTTTCCAGATTACTGTTTCGCCTCCAAACACTTCGGCCTGGATATATACACAAAACATAGTTTATTCTGAGGGAAACAAAAAAATGTACATCTTGCAACAAGCAATCAATTTGATGTCACGTGCCCAGTGAAGGCTCTAAGAATGGAAAATGTCTCACTATCCATCTCAACTTTGTCTTCATTGATCATTTTAAGGATATGAAGAGGTGGTTTTTGAGCAGAAAGGTGCATTCTAAGCAATATTTTATATATAGATAAACTTCCAAGACCTAAATTATGAATATCTGTAATGTATTCGTTTGCATATTCAAAATTCCCACATTTCTCCAAATATTCAGCTACAGCTAATACAAGTCTTTGTGGTGGCCTCCAATGACAGTCTTTCACCGAAGCCAAAGCTCTCTTCATGGCAATAATAGCCTCATCCATCTTCTGCCTATTGACATATCCTTCAATGAGAATCTCCCACGTCTTGTAGTTTGGATAACCACCCTTTTGCAATGTGTGGAGATGCAATGATTCAGCTTCTTCAATTAATCCATTCCGCACATATGCACCTAAAAGAACATTAGAGACTCTAATATCATATTTAACACAATTAGACTCCCATTCTCTGAAGATTTTCTTGGCTTGTGCTATGTCCCCAAGCTTAACCAAGCATGTTAGTATGCAAATGTAGTTGGCGCAACTGATTCTTCCATCGACTGCCTTACTGGCTTCCCACAGCCGCAAGACTCCTTCCTTTTGCTTCAAAGAGGCGTATAGTGTTATGATGAAGAAGTAACCCAGACGGTTACAGGTTGATAGTTTCTCTTCAGCATTTTCTAGAACCAGAATGGCTTTCTGAGATTGTCCTGCTTTCATATAAACATTGGCTAAAGTAGCAAGACTGCTCCAACCCACCTCAACTTTCTCATCATTTTGCATTAATCTGAAAACTGCTTCCACTGCTGCAACCCCATAACTGTCTCCCTCTCCACAAGCATTCATCCAAAGGTTGTAGGACAGAACATTGCATGGTACTTTATTTCGCTTCATTTGCTGGATAACTAGGGGTACCTTCCTGTAGTCACATGTGGCAAGATATAGTTTCATCATCTCATTATAAGGGTGAGGGTTCACTACTAGCCCCAGTTCATAGAGCTTCTCCATGAAAGCCTCAGCTTTATTGATGTCCCTGTCTCTTACAAAGCCACGTAGAAGTGGGAGATAGGCAGCTTTCTTTCCAGCTGAGTCAGGTATACTCATAAAATATTCTTCAGCTTCCATTAGGCCACAATTTTTAATGATTAACTCCAATTTCATGGCCTGATCAGCTGGGCTTATGCAGAAATTTTTCTGGTTTTCCATCCACTGCAATACCTGTTCAAAAGAATAACTATTTAAATAGCTTGACAAATTGAATAGACCCTGTCTCGTAAAAGCCATAAATCACATTGCAATGACATGCTCATCAGTCGTCGGAGAAGCTATAAATCACATTGCAATGACATGCGCATCAGTCATCGGAAAAGCCATAAATCACATTGCAATGACATGCTCATCAGTCATCGGAAAAGCCATATATCACATTGCAACGACATGCTCATCAGTCATCGGAGATTAAAAGAACCAGTGGTCAGTTACAGTATGTTGTGTGAGGCTGTAAGCAGCCAATCATGGAAAGTATCCCGAAGCGGTTCATCCCCAAAATGCAATGGTGAAATAGCAGTGTGAAGAGCGGCCACATTACCAAAAGATAGATAACACAAATCTAATAATTTACATTATACACAATGAATGCTCAATACTCTAAAAGTACTCAAAATGAAAGACATACTCACCATTAATTTGTTTAGTAGTACTCATTATAAGGCACAATCATCATTAATCCGAGACATACCTAAAACCAGTAAGGGCCTGTTTGGATTTATTTATTTGAGCTTACCAATAGGCATAAGCACTTGTGAGTCTCTTTGGGAGAGCTTATGGAAACACATTATGACACATTCATAAGTTGTTTACAGCTTTTTGCCAAAACAGTTTTACTTTGTACTATCGTATGTTATAGAAATAGCTTATACATAAGTGCACAATTAAGTCGTTCATCCAAACAGGATCTATATAAAAAATAAAAATAAAACATTGGCAAGCAAACCAAAATAAAAAGTACATTATCAAATGCTAAAAATGTCTAAGCCTATCAAACATAAACTAAACATTCAACACTTGAAACAACAAACTGAATCAAACACATAATCTCCAAGAGCTTCAAAGCCAGAAAAGACAATACAGAAACTTGAAGGGAAAAGTGTTTTAAACCCTAAATTGTTAATAATAAATTACAATAATCGCAATTAACTACTTTGAACCACGCAAAGTTGCAGGAATAGTAAATTAGGTCAAGAAAAACTGAACCTCAAATGCGTGGTTGTAACGCTTGGATTTGATAAGTGTTCTGGAAATGAATTTCAGCTCCGATTGTGAAATTTTGTTGCCTTGATCGATCCAATTTTGAAGCACTGGCAATGGACTCCGCTTTGAAGGTTTGAATCCCGCAATTAAGCTCTTCAGATTCTGCTTCTCTGCAAATGCAGAAGCGCGAGTATCTGCGTGGCTATAAAGATTTCTTACGCCAAAAATAAAACTGATGCTGCTGCGAAAAAAAAATCGTGAGAAGAAGGGGAGAAAATAAGGGGTTGAGGAAAGTGTTAGAGAAATATTTAGGGTGTTCGTACCGTCTCATTCCGGCGTTGAGAGAGTGGTTTGCCATCTGAAGTTACGGCGTCGCCGATCAAGGAGGGGGGGAGTGAGAGAGCAATATCAATCACGTTATCATGCGTTTGGGTCTCCATTTGTCAAAAACATGAGATAATAAAATAACGTTATCACCGTGTATCATAATCAAACACAAAATATTATAAATTTTATTTATCTATATCATCATATATTTGAAAGTAGCAATATCATTAATAAGAAAATGAGATTTTGAAATTGTGATTCTTTTAAAAGAAAATTAATTTATATTGTCAATTAAAATTAACTCAAGATCAATTTTATTTAAAACAAAATGCCTATAATATTTATGATATATTAGAAGTAAATGTAACAGATTAATTATAAGTGAAATGTGAGTTGTGCGTGCAAATAATTAAATACAAAAGAAATATTACAAATATAAAATATATTGATTCGTCCAACTTGAGTTAGTTTAATCTTCACAACATTGAGATTTTCATTATGTACTTCAGAACTATAATATTAATTTTCACACATTTGCTTTGGATCATACATTATTCAATTACAATTTTCATTTTTCAACTTATAAAAAATTTTTACACTCGCCTCTCAACATTGAAAAAGATTTTCACGGTCACCTTTCAATCTAAAAATAATTTTTACAACCACATTTAATCTAACATAAAAGATAGATTTGAATTAAAATGACGTGTACGGTGAAAGTGATTGACATCTAATGATTCTCAACTTTTTGTTTTAGAATAATTTTTAACTTATTCTTATTTTAACAAGTGATAGAAGATTGCAAATTAAACTCTTACCTTTATAAAATAATTTATTTTGTGTTTGACACGGACTACATACTAATTTCAAAATATATTAATTATTATTATTATTATTATTATTATTATTATTATTATTATTATTATTATTATTATTATTATTATTATTATTATTATTATTATTATTATTATAGCTTTATTTCATGTGAAATGCATGTTTATAATAAAGTCACATACTATCTTTGTAAGTAATTGTAAACACCTTTTACAAAAAAATTATCTTCAAATATAAACATCATTTTCAATTAATTAAGTGTATTTATTTTTTATTTTTTCAAAATATATTATTTATTAATACAACTAATTTATTTTTAAATACAAAAAGTCAAATTTAATTAACACATTTAAATACAAAAGTTGTTTGTAACAACATTAACAAACTCATTAACTACCCATCAAATTTTGTTATAAGAATAAAAAAACAATAAATGCTTATAATAAATGATGGAGATGGTAGTAGAAATAAAGCATTTAATTATATGAGTATAATTGGAATAATGTTTCTCTTCTCATTCTACAATAATAGATATAATATTTGCTAAAAAAAGTAGTTTTAAAATGAACGATTTTTTCAGTTTGTAATGTCTTTTTTTCTTTCTTTCTAATTATATCATTTAATTAATATTATTTGTACTACTTTCAAAACAATATATTTTACTATATATTTATAACATTGATAATACATAATATATAACAATAATAATTTAATTTTAACAAAAATATTATTATCTATCTTTCATTTATATATATATATATATATTAATATATATAAAATAATCAAATAATTTAATTATTATCTCTCCACTATTTCACATCTTTTTCCATTTTTACCATTTCTATAGTTTTAGGAATATAAAATATAACAATGTGATATTTGGTAGGCCCAAACCAAAACACCTCAAAATTATAGTAATGAAAAAAAACAAAAAAAAAAGTTCAGAGAAAAAATGAGGAAGATCTCGACTCAATTACTATAAAAAAAGAAAAAAAAAAAAAAAAAAAAGCAGAGTATAATTTTAAACCATTTAATAAACTTCTCATTTTCTTTTGACAAAATTAAATAAATTTATTAATTTATAATTTTACGTAAACTTTTCTTACACTAAGGATCCATGAGAGTATTTAACAAAGATTTAACTTATATTTATGACTTGTTAGCATAATTCATAAATTATTTTTAAATATTAATAAAGCAGAAAATTATATTGATAGTGTCCAATATCAAACACCAAATAGAGTATTTATTTATTTTTATAATCTTCTATTTTTTCTTTTTTAATAAATAATCTTCTTTATGTTCATTTGAAACTTTGGTGTGTTGGTCAAAAGCACCAAACAAAATGGAAGAAGCCTCCGAATTTTGTGACATGTGCTTTTGGTGAATGTTATGGCAAATTTCAAGCTATTTTGGTATTTTATTTAATGTTATGTTAACGAGTGTTATTAAAAAATAAAAAAATAAAATTTGAGTGAAAAGTTTTATCTTTTATAATTTTAAAATTAAAATGACACAACTTTCAAATTTATTGTTTCCACACTTAAACTCTTAACAAATATTGTTTTGAGTATTATGCTTTCACACGATTATTTATTTGAGAGACATGACATGGTGCACTTTTTAGTCATATTAATAAATAGATTATAATATCCACGTTCTGAATATAAAACCCTAAATATAAATTTGTTTTTAAAAATTTATTTTGAAATATAAGTATCATTTCAAACTATTAAATATACTTATTAATAATTAATTTATTAAATATATATATACTTAATTAATACAATTAATTTTCTTTTAGAACATGAGAAATAAAAATTTAACATACTGATACATAATACTATTTTTTAATATATTTAAAAATGATCTAAAGTAGTTGTAAAAGGAAAACAGTTTTTTAATAATATTTTTGTGTGGATAAAACGGTCTAATAAGAAACACAAAGTTAATACACTTAAAATGTATAGTGGGAAGAATCTTTAACTTAATTATGCCTCGATTTGACCGGTAGAAATTGCTGTCGCGTATGGATAAAGTGGTTGGATTAAATTCCCTTTCCACACTGAATGGTTTTGAATCAAATGGCTTCTCTTCTTATCCTGTTCCAGCTGATCCACCACGCTATTTCAACATTCTTATTCTAATGATTACCAGTATTTTTAAATCACTAATAGACTTTAGCACAAGTGATTAGAACCACTAATACCTCTGAAATTAAATATAACAGAAATAGCAGTTAAAAAGTCGAATTTTGTAAAAGGGAACACAACTTATTAGTGCACCGTTTGAAAATACAAAAAAAAAAAAAAAAAAAAAAAAAAAAAAAACAACAACACAAACACAAACTTAAACCCGTACACGTGAATATAATTTGCATCTGAATCACGGAGCAGGGACATCAACAGACGTTTGAGCCAACTGAGTTTCTAAATCAGGATTCTTCTTCTTCAATTCCTTACTTTCTTTAAATTCAC
This sequence comes from Cicer arietinum, assembly GCF_000331145.2. NCBI lineage: Eukaryota > Viridiplantae > Streptophyta > Magnoliopsida > Fabales > Fabaceae > Cicer > Cicer arietinum. The sequence goes on along the minus strand of NC_021164.2, from coordinate 71,688,043 downwards.
CATAGAAATAAGACACAAAACCCCAAAGTGAAAGTATAAGAGATACCGCTTTCTCCGCTTGAAAGTGCTCTTTGTAGAAAATAACCGCCAACACTTCAGTTAGTGGCAACAAAACAGCAATCAAAATTCCCGACAACAACGAGGAAGCACAAAAAATTACCCCGACCGCTCCTAAAAAAAACGCTTGCCACATTATCGCACTCACCACCAATACAAAATAGTAAGTTTTTTCCCCAAGTCCAAAAATCTTTGCCTCTCTTGGAATAACCTACAAATTAAAATTGAAGTAACAATTGAGTATAATTAAGATTAAAATTGAATGTAATTGTATTAAGACGTGGTCTGACCTTAAAGTCGTTATTTACAATCATGCCAACGGCGCAAAAGAGAGTGGCGAACATACACATAACGAACTGAATTTCCATGACAAGAGAGTAAGTGAGGGGTTGTTTGGTCTTTTTATAAACCAATTCAATTAAAGGCAAAACAAAGCCATACAATGCTGCAGCAGCAACAGTTGTAATAAAACCAATAACATATTGCTTAGTAGATTCACCGTTTGGACGATCCCCACTTGTGTGCATAGCCAAAACACCAGCTCCAATAGTAAGCAAAACGACAGCGTTTATAGAAAACGCCGTAAATTTCTGTTTCACTAAAAGAAAAGCGAAAACAGCTGTGAAACCAAGCTGAGAAGCGATTATCAAAGCGGAAGTTGAAACTGGAAGCCGAGCCACGCCATAAGCGTAGAGATAGTCGTCCAGACCGGTTATGATTCCGATGAAGGCGACAGCCAAGAAAAGAGGAGGTTTCATCGAGATCAAATTTAATTTTCCGCTTTCGGTGGTGGCGGCGTTACGTCGGTGGAGACGGCGGCGTTTGATGTATGAGACGGTGAGGGGAAGTAACATGAGAGGGAAACCGGCGGTTTCGAGGAAACTGGAGAGCCAGACGCGGTTGCCGCCGTGGATGAAGTAAAGACGCATTATGAGGGGCCCACCGGAGTTACCTAAGGCAAGTATGAAGCAATTTATTATGAGAAGGATTCTCTTCATCTTTCTCTGTTTTTCTTCTTCAATTCTTTCTGCCATGTGCGTGCTCTCTGTTTGTTTGTTTAATTTTTTGTTTTAATTCTGTATACACTTTGGTTTGTGTGATTGCCTAATAATGAAACTATATAGTCAAAATATTTGTATAAAAATATTATATTTTTGTCGCTATATTCGTTTTCAACGGAGAGATGGAGAAACTACTTTTTCATATATGTTTATATGGATTCAAATGCTTGCACTAAGCTACGGCTTAGAATTCATCTTTAGTATATATGTTTTTTATTGCAATTTAGATTAAACTTTTTAGATTTAAACATAATTTTAATTTTTTTTAATTTAATATTCGTCTTAATCCTTTATTTTTCCTAAAATTATATAATTATGTTCTTTTATTAAATATTTAAAAAAATATGTAAATAGTAAAACACAAAAATTATATATATATATAATTAAAATTATATTTTAATTTATAAATATATTTGTTATAGATTTTATTATAAAATGATTGCTTTTTTCTAAAAAAATAAACATGTTTTAAAGTTTATGTATGTTTGTTATAGCTTTTAAAATAAATGAGAATAAAAACATTATTTAAAATGAGAATCTATTTTTAGTAGCTTGTTAAAAAAATTATTTTTTATGATTTAATTTTTTCAAACAATTAATTTTTGTCATGATATACAAATATAAAATAATTTTTCATTTTTTTTAAATCTCAAAAAATAATATTTAAATTAGAGAATACTTAATCACTTATTTTAAAATAGCTAAACAGCATTCGTAGTCCCTTAACTTAATTTCAGTTAACGTTTTAGTCATTTTTATTTTTTTCTTTCCGATTTGGTTTTTTATTTCAATTTTAAGTGACAATTTTATCTTTTATGTTTAAAAATGCCAACAATGTTATCCCCTTTTTTTTATAAAAATTAAAAAATTCATCAAAATTTTAAAATAAAACCCATAAAATTAATTGTCATCTTCAATATAATGCAAATTTCATCAAATGCATAACTCAATTTTTCAAATAAACTCATATTTTTATCTCCAACAACATCAAATTCATCAAATAAAGAATGAAAATATGAGTTTATTTAAAGATTTAAATTTTGAATTTGATGAAATTTTCATTGCATTGAAGATGATTATTAATTTTATGGATTTTGTTTGAAAATTTTGATAATTTTTTTGAATTTTTAAAAAAGTTAGATAATAGCATTGTTGATATTTTAAAACATAAAAGATCAAATTGTCACTTAAAATTAAAATAAATGACTAAATTAAAAACAAAATCAAAAACTAAAATGTTAACTAAAATTAATTTAAGAGACTCGAGTGTTATTTAGCCTTTTAAAATCTATAGCAAACATGCAATGTTAAAGATGGTTGGTTTTTCATTTGTAACTATATATGTATTTGTTTTAATAAGAAAGTGAGTTGACATTATCATTGAGTTCTCTTGAAAATTATTTCTACAAATTTAATTTTGTTACAAATTGATCTTTAATCAAAAGTAATCTAGTGGGTACTTTTGAATTCACATTTAGAAATATAAAAAATAAAAAAAATAAAAAAAAAACTTCATACTCATTTTACCACTACATACAAAATTCAGTAATCACAAAATTCGCACTATATAATTATAATAAAGCATATATCTATTTTAGTAAATACATATTTAAAAGTACATTGAATTATATAATATAAACAAATTTCATTTAAAAAAATAACATTTGTAAAAAAAAATATCCAAACATAAATTACTTTAGAGAAATTTTAATTTTAATTAAATTACGTTTGCAAAATGAAGTTTACTCAAAATTACACACACCTAATATGTGTGTGATTTTTTTTATACATGTATCTATTCATATTATACTATATAATTCCTCAATAACTATTTATAAGAAAAGTAGACCAAATATATTTATCCTTGACTTTACTTTTCCTATAAACAAGAATTAAAGGAATAAATATTTGTAAACAAAAATAGAAACTAATTTAATAAGGATCCGTTTGATGAACAAGATAAGAGACATAATAATAATAATAAGTTGTCACATCTGAATCGAGTGTTTAAAAAACCAACAAAATAAAATCAAATAATCAAGGATTCTATCTTATCTTATTTATTTAGTTGAAATTTATATTCTTAATATAATTTGAGTTATAAATCAATAGGATATAATAATAACAATAATTTACCAAATTAGTCTTATAAAATATAATATAAAATATAAAAATGTAAATATAATCAAATATAAATATAAAAGTAATTAATAGAATTTGATCTTGAACGTAAAAATGAAATATTAATAATTAATTTTAAAAATATCTATGATTTTATCGCAAGGATAATCTTGTCTGTTTTTTATATAATTTAATAAATTATCATTCAAAATTATTAAAATATAGAAATTAATTGAAATTTTAAAATAAATATAATTTATTTACAAGGTTATTTTTTCCATTTACATATAATGTATATCATACTTATATTTATATTATAATAAATAAAATAAAATGATTTAGTTACTCGTGATTTTTAAAAAAATTTAAATTATTTATTTAGTAGTGTCAGTGGATAGTTTTAAATATAAAATTATTTTATTACTTAATTAATTTTTGTAGTATTTTTTAATTAATTTATAATATTTAAATATATTAAGTTAATTTTTTAAAAAAATAATGTATAATTTTTACAATTATATTTTTGTTATTTAAATATATATATGAGATGTCTACCAAATTCATGATAAAATAAAATAGTATTATCTTGTTGGTTAACATGTATGTATCAAATATAAGATAAGATGATGTTTATCTTATCGTTATCATATCTTATCAATATTATCTAACTTTATATGACCTCGTGTCTTTATTTTTTACGCATCAAACATACTCTAAAGTGTCATCGCTCTAAAAGAACTTGCACTATTGTATTTAAATATTTTGTCAATTGACAAATATAGATATTATTAAATTGGTTATCTTGTCATAAATTTAAGCAGAGGCTTCATAGTTGTGTGTATAAATTTTCAGTAATATTTATTATTTCATCTATAAAAAATAGCACTATCAAATCATATAAATTAATTAATTAATCTAATAAATTTATACCAACTATAGAAAGAAAAAAAGTGAGACGTTACCACTTATCTGCAAATATTTTTCTTTTTTATTATTATAAAGTTTATCGGTACATCAAATAAATTCAGTCGACAAAATTACTTATCATACTAATAAAATGTTATGGTAATACATTATTGAATTTATGTGTATCTGTTTTTTCTATGCCGAGAATTTTATTGAATTATTGAATTTAATTTAAGACACCTATTATTTAACTTGCATTATTGAATTTTATTTTTTACTTTTTATCATTCTGTGAAAAATGCATTGACTAATAACGAATATTGTTTCAATTGCTAATACTAAGAATTTAATTTAATGCCGAGTAACTATGTAAACACCCCTATTATTTAATACTCTTAAAGATTATAGGATTTTCCTCCAATTCACCTAAGCTTTTTTTATTTCTAAAAATAGAATAAAATATACATTCACATATCAAATTTAAAAACAAAGTATAATAATTTTTATTTATGAAATCAGTAATTAAATTAAATTAAATTAAATTAAATCAAAATAAAATGCACGGCTCCGTAAGTTCGTAACTATTAAATACAACACACATTCAACTCAAAATTATCAAAAATAAATAAATTTGTTCAACTAATTAACTCCTACAGTTAAAAAAATTCAAACCCTCCACCTTATCCTCTCCATTTAAAATTACTACTAAAAAAATTAATATATTTTTATAAAATTATATATCTTTTATCAATAATATCTTGAATTATTTATTATTTTTTTCCCTTGTTCTCTCAATGCAATAAATAGTCATGGATAATTTGAGAAACCAATAATTAATACTATTTTAAACTTTGAAAATGACAAATACAAAAAATTATAAAAAATGACACTTAAAAATAAACAAATGGAATATTAAATGGCAAATGTTAACACATATTTTAAGAGCATGTGTTAAAAAAATTAACAGTAAAAATTTTACCTCGTAAATTATGTGTTCAGTTTTTGGAAGATTTAAAAATTGTTTTCATAGAAAATAACATAATTCTTGGTATCCGTACAGCACTAATGGAAGTCTCCGTATCAACCTTTTTGTGCTAGAATCTTACAATTTTTCGTTAGTAAATGTACTTTATAAAATTATAAATATTAGTTTGATTATAATTTGAATTCCTTTATTTTTATCAATTTATATAATTGGTCTCCTTATTTTAAAATTCGACATTTTAGTTTTTTCAATAAACATTGAAACTAAAAATGATGATATAATAGATTTTAAATGATTTGATATACGATTTAACAATGTAAAATCTTATAAAATGCATTAATTATTTATATATTATTAGTTAAATTGCAAAAATGAGAAATTTCATAAGTTAAACCTAAAGTTTTTAGAGAGTTTTTATTGCACCATAATCAATGTTAATTATTTTATATCGTCGTATCATTATTTATTTGGATCGATACAAGTGTTGACTTTCCTACTAGTATTGTAAAGAGTTGGAACATTAGATACACCGGAAAAATCTTATATTAAAGACATTGTAGAGTTGAAACTTTTGTCTTTTGCCATGAATCGATAAAATGTTATATAAATTAAATAAAACATGTTTTTGTTGTAAATTATTTAATATTTTTTTAATACAACTAAATTGGCTAACAAATATAGTATGAATGAGATAAATATTAATTATAAATTGAGAAATTTTAAGACATAAAATGAACACATATTGCTGAAAAATATAGTTATAAATTGATAAATTATGAGACAAGTAGTGAAGATATTGCTAATATGAGTTATTGGAGTGGTAATATACACACAATTTTTCTTCTTCAACTAAAAGATTAAATTTTTTACATGAGTTTTGACGTTGCTGTCGACCAGTTGAAATGTCTTATTTTATTTTTTGAAAAATATAGAGAAAATAGATTTGAAAATGTTATTAATTCAACTAAAGAAAATTTCTATAGGTATTAAATAAAATATTAATAATTTATTTATTAATTTTTAAAAAATCCCTATCTAATAGTTTCATTTTAGACATCATAATATATTGGACCGATCATAACAATTTATTGTTAAAAAATTAAAAATGAAAGATTAAAATTATTGAATCTTAGTATGGAACAAATTTAAAAAATCAATGAAAATAGATAAATCAATATTACAATTAAACTTAAAAACTACTAACAAAAAAGATACTCAATATGTGTTTACAATTTCTATACATTTAGATATTATAATATTATAGTGACAACATTCACATATTTAAATACTAAAATGATCGTTAAATTTCTATTTTCATATGTCTTATCAGTTAATTGAGACCATGTTTCTTTCTAATTAATAATACTCTATCTAATTTCAAATATAAAATAAAATAAGTTAATTACTTATCTTAAATTTAAACTAAATATAACAATTTTATTTTATCTAATATTTTATATTGAGAAGAGAAGAATTACACGCGAAACGCATAACACCATCAATAATCACAAGAACAAAGAGACAACATGATGTTTTAAGACACAAAGACACAAAAAGAAGCAACAATAATTGCAGAATTATTAGTATTTAATATGACTACTACTTATTATTATTTGACAAAATACGCGTGAAATTATTTTATGCGTAACATAAAATATCATAAATTAAAAGCTACCACGTCTTATATTTAAGCACGTGTTCAAACATTAACCCTTGACCGGATCATATATTAACTCCTTAAATAAATCTGAGTTTTTCAAAAAATTAGTCTCTAAGTAAATAGAAAAAAAATGATGCAACACATTACTTAACTTATATTTTTAAATATATTATTTTTTTATTGTTTTTATATGATATATTTTTAAATATATTATTTTTTATCGTTTTTATATGAGATTTATTATACGTGGAATTAATAAAATTTCAACTAACACAAAGAAGTGAGTTAAGAAATATATGTTGTTAACATATATTTTTTAATACATTATTTTTTAATATATTATTTTTTATTAATTAATTTTTATATGAAATTTATTAAATTATGTAGAGTTCATATAATATCAACCAAGAGAAAGAAGTGTGTTAAAAAATATGTCTTGTTAGCACTTCTTTAAATGAGAATATTATGAATAAAACAAAAAGAGAAACAAATTTTAGTGTTTGAAGACACTAGGAGTATTTATAGGTTGTGTTGAATTAATTTTGATCAAATTTATTTGAATTGGTTGAGTTTTTAACATGTGACTTTTAGATCAAGTTTGAACCAAACCAATTCGATTAATAGTAGGTTGAGTTCATATGTCATAAATAATTTTTTTTTATTTAACAAAAATGTAATTAAAATTAAATATTAAAAAATAACAAAATTTTATATAAAATACCATCCAATACTTAAAATACATCCACAAATACAACAACATAAATCATCAAATAAATTTCAATAACTAAATTATAATTCAATAATACAAAAATAAATAAAAATATATATCTCATATTAATTGGTTGAATTCACGAGTTCAAAATATCAAATTCATTAGTCGAATTAAAATACAATTGATTTTAAATAAGTTGATTTGAATTATACACAAACTTTAATAAAATGTGCGAAAAAATGAATTGAATTTGTTTGAGTGACTGAGTTTATCCTATGAAGTGAACATCCTACATACAACTATGTTACTAGTCATCAATTATTTTGAGTAAAAAAAAAAGTTAAAATATAGTTTTTGATATTTTATTCTTTATGTAATTTTCATTTTAATCCTTCTATGTTTTTTTTCCTATTCAATCTAATTTGTTATTTTTTCATTCGTTTTAATATTTTATTTTACATAATATTCATTTTAATCATTAATATTATTTTACAAAAGATAAATGATTATTAAATATATCATAAATAACTAAAATAAAATATAAAAGACCAAATAAATTAATAAAAGATAAATAATTAAAATAAATATTATTCAAAAGATAAATAATAAAAAAGATATTTTAGAAGAAAAAAAAAATCAAATATCTAATGGAGAAAGTCAGCATGGAGTTTAATCAAGACGGGCTGTGACGTAGACATCAATCATCTCATAAAGTTAAATTTTATCCTAAACCATCTTCCGTTATCTTTTGGTTTTACTTGAATGTCGCACTTTTTTGTTTGTTTTATCTTATGCCATCTTTCTTTCGCCCATAAATTTCGTGTGTGTTTTATCTATCACACGGCATTTTACGTAGTTAAAAAATGTTGTCTAAGCTAACACACAATAGTGTTGAAATAGACGACCTTTTATTTATTTAAAGGAAAAATCAATGCATTTTTTCTCTTCCTTTTTTGGCATGGTGTCAATACAATTACTAAAAATATCTATAACAATAAAAAAAGAAAATTTTTATTTATATTTTTTTTTTAAAATCTTGGACAAAAGTATATGTTTTCTACAAAATGTTTAATTTTAGATTTTTCAAATTTTAAAAAATTCGAAACGTATACAAATGTTTTTTTTTTAAAGAACTAGTGCTGACCTTATCCAAGACTATATATACCTACAATGTAAAAAACAACAAAGCAATGTCCTAAGGTAATTGCTCTAAAAAATGTATTTATAGTTCGTTTTTTCAAAATGCAAAACTTGGAATTTTCCAATTATTTAAATTGTAATTGGATATGTTTTTTGTTTCAGATATTTATTGTGAAAAGTATGGAGGAAAACTTGGAATTTATAAAAAAATTATGATGGTACGATGACTAGTATGTGTCAAACACATTTCTCGGATTTCTTGTCATTGTTTTTAATAATAGAGAAATATTATTATGTGCCTTTAAAATACCTATTAAAAAATTAAAAATATGATTTTTTATTGGAAATTAAGCAATTTATTTTTTGAAAAACTAAATTACTGTTTTTAAAAACATAATTACTATTTGTAAAATTCTTAATTAAATATTTACATGACAATCCAATCTATAGTGGTTACTATTCCTCCGTTCTATAATTAGTTGATTATTATACAAAAATTAATATTGGTGTCCCAGCTACCAATCCAGATCGTTGCATCTTTTCTATAGTTTTTATTCAATTGCTATCATAAGTAAAAAAACATAAGTAATTTATCTTGTACTCCATTCGGTTATAAATATTAAAACTTTTTTAATTAAAAATAATAAAATTTGGTATTTTATATAAAATATAAGTAAAATTTACTTTGTTTATTTTTAATATTAAATGCTCAATTATCTATATTAAATATTTTTGTATTAAATAAAAAATAAAAAAATAATAATAACATTACATGATTTAAAAGTAGTTAATTTTTATTTATAGTAATGATAAAATTTATAATATTTTATTTTGCTAATAAATTATAATTATAGTGAGTATATACCTAATCTATGTGATATAGAGCTCATCTACGTGGGCTATATATATTTTGCTTAAATTTTTCTATAGTTGCCTTTCCACACGAGATATACAACGTTTCTTACAATTAAAAAACAATAAAATATATGAGACTAATATACAATAACACAAGAGGAAGAAAAAACTAATAAAATGAAACTGATCTTTCTCAATTTTTAACAAAAAAAATATGGACGTCTCTATAACCAAATTTTATTAATAACAAAAATTCATCAAATATAAACAAATATGACATGTCTACAAATCAGTTCATCCTAACATGAAGTTACTCATTTTGTTGCATGTGTAAGAGAATGAGAGATGGGGTGTTGATTCTTAAGAAGATGATTGAGAGGATAGGAAGGTTAAGGTTTTGGGAGGAAACATTGTGTAGAATGAGAAGGGGTAAAACTGTCAAAAATGAGTTAGATTCATTAGATTCAATGGGCCGTCCCATTAGCCCATAGTTTAGTCTATACTAAGATATGGACAATTGGCTATTGTACCCCCCATTTAAACCTATACCCCCCAACATAAAAATTTTGTTGTAAAATACCTAAAATACCCCTAAAAAAACAGTAAAACTCAAAATAACAAAAAATTCAAACACTTTACCCCCACACTGAAAAATCCGGAAAAGTAAGTTTTCGGAAAATTTGGTTTTTACCGGAAATTTCAAGAGGATTGAAATTTCCGGTAGTTCAAAATACATACCGGAAATTTCAAAAACGAAATTTCCGGGAGGCAAACCGGAAATTTGAAAAATCCGGTAGTTGTAAATTCCCGGAAATTTCGTTTTTGAAATTTCCGGTATGTATTTTGAACTACCGGAAATTTCGTTTTTGAAATTTCCGGTATGTATACCGGAAATTTCGAAATTTCAATCCTCTTGAAATTTCCGGTAAAAACTAAATTTTCCGAAAACTTACTTTTCCGGATTTTTCAGTGTGGGGGTAAAGTGTTTGAATTTTTTCTTATTTTGACTTTTACTGTTTTTTTTAGGGTTATTTTGGGTATTTTACAACAAAAATTTTATATTGGGGGGTTATAGGTTTAAATGGGGGGTACAATAGCCAATTTTCGATTAATGATTATTTGTGGCCAAGTGAACTGGGTTGGTTAGCCCCATTTCAGTATGGGCCAAACTGCAAAATAAGTAGAGGATTCTACTCTGCACCTATACATTTAAACTTGTCACCTCCAAGACATATGAAAAGACAGTTTTATTATTTTAACTATTTATAATAAATTTTAAAATTGATAGTTTCAGAAGTTTTAAATTTTTGAAATAAGGATTACATTTAGAAAATTTGGATACATTTCAAAAATTTGGAAAGCTTCGAAAGTTTCCAAATCTGGAAATTTTTGAAATTTTCTTATTTTGAAAGTTTTGAATTGTTTGAAAGTTTCGAAAATTCTGTAATTTTCTATTTCCGAAGTTTCCAAACTTTTGAAAATTGTCATTTCGAAACTTTCAAATATTTTGAAAAGAGGGGATGAAAATATGAGAAGCTAAATATTTTCATATTGTTAAAACTGGTAAAACATAGACGAAAAAAATGAGAAACAGAAGAATCAGATACTCAAAATCAAAGTGATTCTGATCTTAGGGTTATTCAATGGTAAGAATCGTTACAAGATTAGAGAACAATCGTTACAGGCTTAGAGAAAGAAACCACTGATTCCCAATGAATCAGTCCTCCAATTTCCTCTTTTCTCCAAAAACTACTAACTGCCTCCAACTGATTACTATTTATAGTAATAGGTTTTGGTTCCCAAATTTCTAACAGAATAACAGCTAACCTATTAACAAACTAACTAACTAACCTGTACATTCTTTTTATTCCTTCTCACAT
>NC_021164.2:71659128-71674951 GCF_000331145.2 Cicer arietinum | reverse complement strand
TTATTCAGCGATTTATTCAGCGATTTATTATTCATCTGCCAATCATATCATTTAAAACAAAATACAACTCAAAAGTATCAATCATCTGCCAATCATATCATTTAAAACAAAATACAACTCAAAAGTATCAATCATCTGCCAAAGACATATAATCTGAATTATTTTCTAAATCTAAAGAACCCCAATGTTGTAGACGTCCTGCATAAGCGATAGCCCATGATGTAGACTCATCGCTACGATGCTTCTTCCAATGCCATGCAAGTGGTGGTAACGGACATGCAGATTTCAATTTAACTTGAACCCAATGATTTTCGTTAACAAAACCAATGCTGATAACACGATCACGTGACAAATCTCCATTATGTGCACCCCTCAATGGGAAAAAAGTCAAACAAAAAGTTTTTGCTAATGTAACAAGAACGAGATTATATTTTGTTGCTATCACGTAACCCATATCAGGAATGGTCATCCACTTCTCATTACCTTGGTTTTCCAACTCAGTTACAAGTAAAGACTCTGTCACTTCTTGCAAACGTTCCTTGAATAATGCAGCATATAAATCAGGTTTGGACTTAATCTCTGTATACAACTGCCGACGTATAATGCTCCAGTATTCTTCACCATAACCAAGTAAAGCAGCAATAGCACGATATCCACAGTTTCCATCTGCTTTAACATTAACTATGTCTTCAATATATGGATGAATTAAAGAAGGAAACTCGTGGAAATATTTTTTAACCTGGTGGGAGACTTGTTTGGATGCTTGATGGGAGACTTGTTTGGATACCTGCTGGGAGACTTGAGTATCAACATGCTCAAAGTATGATGGGTCGCGATATACGTCATATCCCTTCGGCTTATTGCCTTTTTTCTTAACACCACCTTTTGTTTTGATTTTATCCACTGGTGCACACATTGATGTTGTCTCCGGATATGCTATTTCACGCAACTTGCTCTTTAAAGCCCTTCTTCCAGCAATATTAAGTGTTTTCCATTTTTTCCAAATTATATCCATCTCCGATGTAATGTCCAACTCTGAATCATTTGTCAACTGGTCATTCTCTTGATCACTATTCAAGGTTAATTTCCTCCAATGTATATGAACAGCATCTAATGGGATTGGAACACCTTTCATCTTGTATCCTGCTAACTCACATGCACAAGGTAATCCATGAGTCTTTCTAAGTATACAACAACACACATCTTTGTCGTTACCGACATAACTGACTCTCTTGTATTCTTCAACAATATCACCTAAGGCTTTCTTGGATACCACCCAAGTCAATTTCTCAAAGAATGGATTGTTGTGTATATGCTCTTTGCGACCTTTACTTATCTCAAATGAACCTTTGATCTTAATAATTTGAAACTTCAACATGTCATTCATACCATTCCATGCCTTACAAAAATCTCCTTTACTGTGTTCCAAAAATCTCTTCAATGACCAATGAGCAGACTCAACCCTAATATTTAAACAAAAAAAATACAAAATGTGAAGTAATGATCATATATCATGCATAAATCATATATCATATATCATACAAAATGTGAAATTTTAATGACATACCTATTAGTCGTAGTATTTCCTAGATGCAATACTCGATTGGTCCATGCTTCAACAAATCTTTCCTTATGAGGATTCAACCATGTGTCTCTGACGTAGTCAAAGAAAATAATATTATCGACACATGCTTGCTCAAATACTTGCAAAAGTTCCTCGTACTCCTTCTCTTCAGAACAATAAACAATTTTCCTCCACAACTCAAGAATGGGTTCTTGCATGTCTTTCTTTAATATATACTGTTTGCATTTGGCTCCAACATTTTTGTTAATATGAAGTTGACAAAGTAAATTTGTTGAAGATGGAAATACAACTTTAATTGCATTCATTAAAGCCAGTTCTCTGTCAGTCACAATCACCTGAGGAAATGGCGTGTTTGAAAAAAACAACTCTTTTAACTTCTCCAATGCCCACCAAAAGTTGTCTTGACGTTCAGAATCCATATAAGCAAATGCAACATTAAATGTCAACCAAGTTGAAGTTACACCAACAATTTCAAACAACGGTAACCTATACTTGTTGGTTTTGTAGGTGCTATCCATGATCAATACAAGAGGGAACATGTTAAGCAAAGTTATGGAATCTGTGTGCGTCCAAAACATATCCCTCACAACGTTGGAGTCCTCATGAGTCCTACTCCAACAAGTATATTTCTCAGCTTCAAGTAACTTCAACAAGTGTTGCATATCAGTTCTAGGTCCCATCAAATTCTTCCTGTATGTACTTCGTCGCTTGTAAATTTGATAGATACTAGTCACATTCTCCGTATCTCGATCTCTCAAAGATGACAAGATATGTCTCGGTGCAACGTGATACTTTGTCAACTCGTCAACATGTTTCTTATCTTCTTCTGTTAAGCGTCCCATAAATGCATTATTCTCAAAAGTAGCTACTAACTCATGGTTGTGAAGTCCACAGATTAAACTAATAATCCATCCTTCATCATTTTTCAGTGGTCTCGCTTTAAGTTTAAACGGACATCCACACTTTTTAGTTGAAGTACCTGTGTCATTTTTATTTGACTTATATTGTCCACCTCTATCACAACCAAGAATTACTTTTGTCTTTCTTCCTCTCTTTCCAGTCTCTACGTCTGATCGAGTAATGATAACTGCTACTCGATTTTGTCGACCTATCTCTCTTGCCCATGATATGACAGCTTCTCGTGACTCAAAAATTTGATCAGTTGTAAATGCTTCAGTTAAATCTATAAATACTGGTCGTGTGTTTTCCATCCCTAGTTCAAAAAAACAATTCAAATAAAATAACAAACAAATTAAAAGCATATTCAAAAAAAAAAAAAAATTAAGTACCGGATTTTTGAAATTTCCGGGTTAACTACCGGAAATTTCAAAAAACCAAATTTCCGGTGAACAAAAAATGACTACCGGAAATTTCAAAAATCCGGTATTCAAATTAAAACTACCGGAAATTTCATTTTTCAAATTTCCGGTAACAATTATAACTACCGGAAATTTCGATGCAACTTACCGGAAATTTCAGGAAGGTCAGATTTTTGGGTAATTTTTTTTAACTGAGAGTAAATGAATTTTATGAATTTTTTAAGGATAAAATTGGATTTTCAACAATTTGGGGGGTATAGGTTTAAATGGGGGGGTACAATAGCCAATTGTCTAAGATATGTAAATGCTGGTCCAGAAACAATTGGATCTTTGTGGCCTTGTCCATATTGAAAATTTGATTTACATATAAACTTCATAAAAAGAGAAGCATGTAGCTAAAGCTTTTAAATTTTTAAGACTTATACATTATATATAAATAATTCACTCGGTTCAACTAAATGAATAAAACTTTAGTTTAATTGATTTGGGGCAACTGTTCTAAACAAAGGCCCGATTATCAAATTTTAGTATTTGATTATCAATAGTTTCAACTCTATAAATCATTTAACTTCAATATTAACAATTAAATATAGATAAATGTGAGAATTACGATGTTACATTCGTTGCAAATAGACGTTCTTCATTCTCAAAAGACCTAATGCTCACATGCTATATAACATTTGGTATAATATAGTAAAAATATACTTAATATATTCCAATACATTTCCTTCACCTTAAATAATTACTCACTTAGAACATCAGGGTCCTTATACATACTTCCCACGTCAAAATCATGAAGTATTGTTCATCGATCCAACTCGATTATCCTCAATGTAATTGGAATCAATTAATCTAAAAAAAGATATCAGATTGAATAAAAGTAACATAAACAGTTATCTCTAACGTTTTATACAAGAAAAAATAATTTGAAAATATATTGTATTTTACATTTTTTTTATTAATTAAAACGTAAGTGTTTTTTTGGGTACAAATATCTTAACTTTTTTAATTGAAATTTAAGTGGAATATAATAAATTATATAGGTATATGCATAAATTCGGTAGAATCATATATTTTTTTGTTTTAATAAAAAACATATTTTAAAAAGTGGTGTATTATTAATATTTTTCTACCATAATTTCTTCATCGTCTTTTAGAAAATTGGAAAATTTATACGTATCCCGTTCCCGTTATTTGGATGCAAATTGTCTACCCTCATATATAAATGTGTGTCTCATTTGCGCCCCCAACGTACCTACGACAAATGACTTCAGTCCCAATCCTCATATCATGGTCATGTCGTAGAAATTGAATTGAATAAAAACTAATCATATGTGGTCACGAGTTGATGACCTAGGGCAGCCTTCTCTTACCACTCAACTCTGTCATTTGTTTTTCTATTGCTATTCATCCACTAACTAAATAAGGGCGATTTGGTGGAATATTTTGTCTCGAAATCATGCATATGCATCATTTTTTATTTATTTAAAAAAATAGTTTTTACATATATTTAGTTTTTTGTTGTTGTATTTTTCATGAGTTTGTCATCAATTTGTTAGTTGTTTTTGTGTATAGTTTTCTTTTTTATTTTCTATTTTATACGATGTTTGTGGTTTAAATTGATAGACCAATTAAATTCATTATATTTTCAGTTAATGATTTGGTCATCAAAGTTTCAGATTCACATGGATAATTATTTCAGTTGCTTTGATTATGTTAAAATATTTATCGGTCTTTTGTTGTTATATACTATTAATTATAATGTTGCAAATTTGTTCGCATATTCATTCTTTTTAGTTTTTAGCGACTTTAAATTTGTATAACTTTGATGTGCTCTATCAATTTAAATGAATACATATTTTTGTCTCAAAAAAAACTAATCATAAGTATTATTCATTTATTATGAAAAATCATAAGCATTATTTGCATGTGTAGTTATGCATTATTTTCTCGTTGACTTGTATTTATTTTATAAAAAAACAAATAAAATATATTAACAAACTATTTTCAGCACAAGGTGTGCTTAGAATTAAAGTATCAACCGTTGAAATATAGTCTCATTTTTTAGTACTTGGGGTGGTCTAACCGATTTTTGTTTTTTTACGAGAGTGCTGTAACCATTGTTGACCATAGTAGTAGAGATGATAAAAATTGTACTTGTAAATACCCACGAGTTAACCTCGCCACATATTATGTTTTGTATGGTTTTATAGTTGTTTCTTAAATACCTATAAAACTATATAAAATATAATAGAGGTGAATAAAATTCAGTTCTAAATTAAAACCGTTTGAAAATTGAATCAAATTAGTTTCAGTTTTAAAAAATAAACTGAACTAATTTTCAGTTTAAAAAAATCAAATCGAACTATTTTATGAACTGATGAATCAATTTTTTATTTTGAACCGAACTGAATCGATTTAACTTAGTTTTATTGTTAGTATAGGTCAAATTTTACATAATTACCCCTAATTACTTCTAAAAAATAAATTCGGTTCTAATTATTTTAAACTAAAAATCGGTTCGGTTCATTTTTTTAAAACTGAACTCCGGTTCAATTTTTTCAAACTTAAAACTGGTTCGGTTCAGTTCAACTCTGTAATTTGATTCAGTTTTTGATTTTTTTAAACACCCTTACATATGAGATAGACTAGTTTAATAGTTTGGTTGAGACATTTAAAAAATTATATTTAGGAGGATTAAATTATCTAAAGAATATAATTTGTATATATTGTTACTTGATAGTGTAAATTAAGATTTTTTATATAATCAACTACTCATAATTTTTAAATCGTTAAAAATATTTAAATCGTTAAAAATATTTAATTTTAATCATAACTACTTCTAACAATGTACATATAATATACATAATTGGGATTTGTCGACAATATTTTTTTTTACATCGATCGTGTAGGTAGAATTAATCTTTTATATATCTAAATCACTATGTCATGGAATTTTAGTCATACATAAAATTGTTTGCCGTTACAACTTTTTAAAAAATAACATTTTAAAAAAATTACTTTTAGAAGTTTTTATTTGTTTGTTATAATTTTAAAAAAAAATGTTAATAAATGTCCTTAAGATATTAATTTATTATGGATCAAAATATAGATATTTGAATTGAAATAGTATTGGAAATTGTGTATTATTTTTCTTAAAAATGTAAATTATGTTTTAAAACAAATCAAAATTTAAAAAAGTACTTAAAATGAGAAAATATTTTAATTGATGATTAAAAAAAAAAGTTTATTATAATAAACAAAGACAAAATAAGTATATAAATATTTTATTTTATCGGCAGACAAAATGATAAACACTATTTAAAAAATTCACACATACGCATACGCATGGGACGTTCGAAATTAAAACTCAACACATATATTTAGTTTAATAGTATCTGCAATTACGAGATGAGTTAAAACTTTCCAACGACCATTCAATCTATGTATTTGCAAAACAAACAAAAATCCATCCATTTACTTTTTCAATGAAAATAATAAACAACTTTATAGTAGAAACAAACAAACCAAAAACTCCCATAAAAAAAAAAATCGAAACATGTAGATGATATTGAAGTCGTTTGTTGCTTATGAAGCATAGTTGTGGGGATGATGGCCATGAGCCGGAGGAGCATCTGGTTCACAAGATATTTCTCCGGCTTGGGCATCATCACCGTGAACAACTACAACTTCTTGAGTCTCTATAGCTTCGAAATTAGTGGTTGTAGGTTGAGAGGTAGATTCAAGAGGTCTCTTTTTGAGCTTTGCAAGGAAAAAGGCACCAAGGAGAAGAAATGCAACCAATATGCCACCAAGTGAAGCGGATACTGCAATAAGAGCTTTGTTGTTATGCTTAACATAAGTTGAATTTGGATTGAGTGCATTTGGAGGAGGAGGAGGATAATAAGAATTGGGCGGCGGCGGCGGAGGATATGGTATAGGAGGACATGTACAATTGTATTTGTTATAGGGAATAGGAGGAGGTGGTGGTGGTGGTGGAAGGGATTTTGGCTTTGTCGTGTTGTAGTTTGGTGGTGGAGGAGGATAGGTTGAGTTTGGAGGAAGAGGAGGAGGAGGTGGTGAAATGGGTTTTGGCACGGTTGTGTTGTGATTTGGTGGTGGAAGAGGATGAGTCGAGTTAGGAGGAGGAGGAGGAGGAGGAGGAGGTGGTGAAATGGGTTTTAGCACGGTCGTGTTGTGGTTTGGTGGTGGAGGAGGATGAGTCGAGTTAGGAGGAGGAGGTGGTGGTGAAAGTGGTTTTGGCATTGTCATGTTGCAATTTGGTGGTGGTGGACGTGGCGGCGGCGGTGGAGAATAATAAGAATAAGACATTTAATATTTTTGTTTAGAGTTTAGTGTTTAGTGTGTTGTATTACTTAATATGTCTAGGCTCTATTTAAAGTGTTTGCCAACCTGAATCACTCTATGGTTTTCCTTTCTATTATTTTAATTACATCATCTATATAGGTTACTTTTGGATAGATAAGTGTTTTTTTTGGATGAAAAATGGAATTTAATTTTGGATAAACAAGTTAGGGATAATAGTCAATTTATCTATATATTTGGATTAATATTAAGTTGAATATATATTTTTATTAATAAAAATTGAAATTTAACAGTAAATATTATTTATTTAAATACATTAATTTAAAATTACTTTAAATTATTTTTTCCTCTAAATCTTATGACTCTTTGTTGGAGACATCTCATAATTTTCTTCTCATTCAATCTCAATCATTGCTCAACATATTAAAAAGAAGAGAAAAATAAATTAATATATTCACCACAACACCTTGCTCTGAAAACCAAAACATAACTATAAACTAATACACACTAACAAGTTGAATAATTTAAATTGTTAAAAAAATTATGGATAATTTATCTACTGTATAATAAAAATTTAGTGATAAATAAATGTGTAATTAATATATACAAATTTATATATATATTTCACTTATAAAGTCACATTTCATTGGGTGAATTATACACAAATTTTCAAAAATAACTTAAAAACAGAATCTCATTTTATAAGGAGAATACTGATCTCTCCATTATATAATAATTATTTGACCGCAAATGAAACAATTTTTATTTTTATTTTTAAATAGGTGTAAATGCTTGTACAAGTTGCAATTAGTTCATTAGAAGTACGCTAATAAAATATCAATTGTATGCTCAGACCAAAAATAAAAAATAAAATCAATTATATGTCATACAATGCCATCAATTATCCTCATCCAAATCACTCAACTGGCATTAAACATTTCTACCAAATCAACCCCATATCCGTTTTGCTTGAGACAGAAAGAAAGAAAAAAAAACTATGCATGTTTTGTTTGAACATATTTTCGATTGAGCTGGAGGGAAATAATATTTTCATGTTAAAGGGTTTTATATAAATTTATTTAAAAAAAATTATATTGTTGAGTTTATATATATAAAACATTGACAAATTTTTATTGAGTTTATTTATATATAACATTCATGAAACAACAAATAACCACAACTAATTTTCACATAAGAAATCATATAAAATTAAAACATATACTTCTTAACTTTTTTTGGTAATGCTCATTTTTTAGTTTATTATAATATCATTCAAAGGTAATATTATTATTATTCTGAGGTCAAATATTAATGACACTTTCTACGTACGTAGCTAAGTGTTGCAAGTTATGCAACTAAATGGTGATGCAAAGTTATGCTTTCAAAAACGTTAAATTCGTGGGATTCATTTTAAAATTCTTGTGCTGGTGGACAACTACAAAAAGATTAAATAGTTTGGAATCTCAATAAAACGAGTTTAATTACTATATAGTTTTAGACAAATAATAGTTTAATTTAGACAACTTGAGAAGCTGCTCCCAGAGCCAGGGGAATTAAGCACGAACAAACCACTTCACTTTTATAAAATTTGTTGTGGGCAACTTGATTTGCTTTCGTACTGTTTTTTTCTTTTGCGCTTTAATTTGTTTTATTTATTTATTTATAGTAAATTAGTGGTTTTGAAATTTTGAGTTTGGAGGTGATTCTTCTTAAAACTGGTATACTATGTTAACTCACCAACTAAATTAATTACGGAGGACTTGTGCTTTAATTGTTATACATCGTAAAAAGTTTTACATAATCCACATATTACAATTATTCATGGATACAATTATAAGGTAATTATGGTAAAAATAAAAAATTTAATGATATAATAATTGTGATTGATTTATATTGTAAAAAAATTTGATATAATAATTATGATAAAATTTTAATTGAAAAAATAAATATAATATTTTATTATATATTTACATGCAATTTCTTTTAATAGAGACAACTCAAAAAGCGAACGATTTGGATTAAAAAGTTGCACATATTGATACAACATATAAATAAATAAAAAGATTAGTTTAGTGACATAGTTATTGATACAATATATTAATTTGATTCGTATCTTTAGAGATGAAAAATATATAAATAAATAAATAAATAAATAAATAAATTAGTTTAGTTGAATTTTTATAATTTTTTTCACAAAATTAAACTAAAACTTGATGAATAGTATATTGATTTGGTTATGCTCAATCAAATTGACATTAATAAAAATCAAAATACTTATTTTAAAAATATAAAATTTTATTTTTTAAACACTAGATATTTTATACTATTATAACAATTATGTCAACACTTTTTAAATTAAAATTAGAAAATAATATATAAATGATTAAAAATCCTTAAATACAACAAATATTTAAAATAATACTAGTGATATAGTCTAATAACTTTATTCAGATATCGATGATTAATTTTAAATGAAGTGAAATTATACTTAAATTAAAAGCGATCAAGTTTATTCGGTTCGATTCAAATTAAACTCGAAAAGCGATTAAGTTTATTCGGTTCTATTCGAATTAAACTCGAGCTTAGAAAAAAATATATACTTAATTTTGATTGTTATTTTGAGATCATTAGTTTGATTTTTATATATTTATAAACTGAAATGAAAAACCCTTACAATTAAAATTAAAATTAAAAGATGTAATATATTTTTTAATTAATATTTTATAAATTACTTTTATTAAAAAAATTATTGAGATATTGAGGAGGCCATTATATTATATTATATCCCACATTATATTGACTGTGTATATCAATTAAATTTTAATTTATTTTCATTTCGTATTTGAAAACGTGCGTTTAGTTTAGTACTCATGTAGATTATTAATTATATATGTAGTTACTTATATGTATATAAGTTATACAGAAAATGTCAGTAATATATAACTATGTAATTTTTAAATAATTAAACTCATGTTCGCATTCATCACGCAATTGGAAAAGAAATAAAATTAATGGATATAGGAGTTGACAAACTTTAGATTTTATTTTGGGTAAAGACATTCATAAACTTTCTGCGATTACTTGATGTATTTAATATAATACTAGAAATATATGAAGCCTTTGTCGGTTATCGTAAGGCTTATCAAGACAAAATCTTCTTACATAATATTTATCTAAAAAAAAAAAAATCTCACGCAGTATCTCTAAAAATATTTTTAATTTTGTTAAAATATTTCCTTACCATTTTCGAGAAAAATAAATTAATTAATTAATACAATTTCATCTATTAATTAATGAGATTAAACTACTTTCCAATTAATTAACACCCTTTTCAACTAAAGCATGTGCAATTGTGCATCGCACCTTTGCCATATATAGTTTACTACATATATGGTATCTAACTTTGTATTTTTTGAATACGATACTAACAAACTTTTTTTTGACAAAAGTAAAAAATATAACAAACTTGGAAAGCAAGAAAAAATGTTTTTAATTTGTTGTTGTAACAAAAAAGAATTACTCCTAATCTTTTTGCTCTGCCCTTTAATGACTCTCCTCTCTCTCTCTCTCGATATATATATAATATTAAATGAAAAAAAATTATAATAAAAATAATAGATAATTAAATTTTAACCGTACGTATTTTAATAGCATGTACACTTGAGATTTTTGTAATTTGAGTTTTTTCGAGATACAAACATATTTTTGACTGATTCTAAATATAAACAATTGAATATATATATAAAATTATTTAATTTTTTGGTTAGATAGAAACAAAAAAAGACAGATAAGGTCCTTATGTTGACACTCTTCTCCATAAACATCTAAATATTTTAATTCATTTGAGAGTAACTATTTAACTTGATGCTAAATGGAAAATTATTTCATTATAGATGCTCTAAGTTACAACTAAAGGTAGTCTATTTCTTAAAAAAATACATGAAAAGTAGTTTATTTTAAGTTTAAGTAGTTTGTAAGAATCTAATTTATTTGATAATTTTTAAATAGGTCTCGAAACTAAAATAATTTATCCAGTCTTCGACTAATATATATTTTTGCAATTGAGTCATTTTTTTTCCATACAAATTGAGTCATTCTTTGTTTGATAAAAAAATTAAACAAAAATAAAGTCATATATTTCCATGTCTTCTTAAACCGCCACACAGTCATTTTTTTTATTAAATTATGAATAATATTAGTAAAATATAATATTTAATACAAAAATAATACTTTCATTTTTTATTAACATAAAATATAATTTTTATTATATTTTTATATTTTATTATGCTTCCAAATAACATTACTCATATGTAAAATTTAGAGATTAATTTAAGTAATATTTAAGATTTGAAGAATTAAATTGTCTATTTACTTTAAATATAATAATGAAAAGGGTATGTTGAAACAAATTCTCAAATTAAAGTTTTGATGAAAATAAATAAAGGTTAATTAAAAATATTAATTATGATTCTAAGTTGTTATGTTGATTTAACATGTCCTTTTGAGTGAATTAATTTAAAGATAGGAATCAAGCAAAAAAAAAAAAAAAACTTAAAAACTGAAGTTACAAAGAAACGAGAACATTTTGGACAAAATGGAGAATGATCTCCAGGTTCAAAAACTGATCGTCACAACATCTTTACCAATCAATCTTCACTATTTCAACGAAGCTTTTGTCTCATAATTTTATACTAAGATCATCAGTACATGGCAAGCAACAAATAGGTTTTATCTTAGTAGAAGAAGGTTCTAGAATCATTAAAATAAAAAGACTCGAAACATGCCAATTGAAACAGTATGAAAACTCTTCAGCCAAACTGTCAGAAAAGTTCAATCAATCTTGATCTGTTCAAAGAAATTACAAAGACACCCATAATGATCAAAACATGAACTTCGGATTAATTATCAAATCTCCGGAAAGATCAAACTTCCAGAACCAGATTGATAATCAAACTCCGTTTTCTGCAGAATTCCAGTAGCGATCTTCCTACTTTTGCAAAGGTTTATAATCACTCTCCAAACTATTTTGGTCAGATTCAAAGCTCCAGATCGAAGCTGTAACATCAATGATTAAGTGAGAAGTTTCAAAGACTTTTTAACTATAAGACAAAAGGTTTAAGCAAGGCTGTAACAGACTCAGTTAAAACAAATTCAAATCATTCAAAGGCTGAATTATCTTAATCTCATATATTGATTTTGGTCAAAACTGACACAATTTTACCAACAACTCTTTTGACCATCATTAAATGCTTCTAATCTCCTACAAAAGGAAGACCAATATCCAGGATTAAGGCATAAATTCAAGTGTTGTTAATTACCACAAATCATTCACATTCACCTACTTGAAATTCTCATTTTCACAAAAAAGAAGTAGTTCTGAATCTCTACATCATATTGTGTTGTTACTACTGAATTCTTTGTAAAGAATCGAATCTCAAACAAGAGTTGAGACATCTCAGATTCTATCAAAACATTCTCATTATTATTGTAAAAACTCAAACTATAACAATTTAATTATAGTTTGATTAGATTGTAATGAATCATATCAAGATAGATAGATGTTGTATTTACTTTCTGGGTGGAAAGGAATAAGGCTTGAAACAGATCAAGGTCGATCTGTGCTAAGTGCCGTAAAATCAAGAAGACTCTTTGTGTTTAAACACTTAGTGGAAAATCTCATAGTTGTGAGCGCTGGACGTAACCCAAGTTGGGTGAACTAGGATATATTGGTATCTCTTTCCTTATCTATTTCCTTTCAGTTGGATTGATTAACATGTTAAAAACTTAAAAAGAATTACTAATTTTAACTAACCAAGAACGTTCTTCGTTTTCTGGTTAAAACCAAGAACGTTCTCCGTTTTCTGTTTTCACAACCAAGATCAATCTTGAGTTATTTTCTTAAGTTTTTAGCAGAAATTTTTAAAAGGTGAATTTGCAATTCAAACCCCAATTTTCTTGTAAATCGACATTGTTACTTTAGTGTATGCAACAAAAATCTTTAAAATAATTCACAATTGAAATATTTATTTTAAAATAATTATTTAGTTATTTATTTCTCAAATCACATCTAAGACTAATCTATTTTTTTTTATCATATATACTTAATGAAATAAACTCACTAATTATTGACAAGCAAAATTTACATTATTAATATATTATAAATATTCATCGATATTATTAAATGATAAAAAAATATATTTTAAATTTGATCCTAAATAGATTTTTTTTAAAGAAATAGTCATGTCATTTCACATCAATAAAAAATTTATATTTATATTTAAGATCGGTGATAAAGTTTTCAAATTTTTGTTTATTGATTTATCGGTCTCCTTCAAAATCTATATTGCATTGCAAAGCAAAGTCTATGGAAAACAATATCCCAAATGAATCAGAGACAGAGAAACATCCATTGATACAGTCAACGTTGTCAAAACCACAAGTTAAACCAAACAGCCACTCATTAATCCAACTAACATGTTTGGAATCAAAGAAGCTATGGCACATTGCTGCCCCTTCCATCTTCACACGTCTCGCCATGTTCTCAATCACCGTCGTCACTCAATCTTTCGCCGGTCATCTCAACGATCTCGACCTCGCCGCCATTTCTATTGCTTGCACCCTCCTCATCTCCATCACTTTCGGCTTCTTGGTATGCCAAACAATAAATAGCAACTTTCTCTGTCTATTACTTTAGTATCAAATTTTCATTTTTTTGGATTATGTGTGTGTTTTTTAGAAAAGCAAATGTTAGTATATTTTAGTGGAGATGTAAAATTAGTTACAAGTTAGTTATCTTAGTTAGAAATTAGGTGTTCTAATATGAATATATAAGTTTCATTAAACATACTATACTATTGTAATTATCTTTCTCATTTGGTAAATACAAAAGTTATCTCAATTTTACTCTCTTCCACAACTTGATACTAAGATTTTACATATTTTATTATACTTGTTTGTTAGTGGTGTGTTATTTAGACAAACAAAAGTCGGACACCATATCCGACACTGTATAAAATACAACCTGGATGTGAGTGTCGATGGAACCAAGTAGAAATAAAAGAAACAATATAATGCTCAAAAACCGTATATACGTAGGGTGTTGATGTTGGATTTTCTGTTTGTATGTTAGATTTTGTGTTTGACAAACATTTCCGTTGTTCTTATGTTTACTATTTTATACTTCACAAGGATTTGAAGTGGATTTTTTAGTGCCTCCAATTCCTTCAATCCTATATTAGGTCATGATTGGATAAACAACTTGATTAAGCACTAGTATAACACAAGTGTTTATAACTAATTTCAAAAACAAAAGATGAAATGAAGTGAATCTGTTTTCCTATAAGCTTGTAGCTGTTTTTATAAACTATAATGGAGAGTTTATGAAAATAAGTTGAAAACATCTTATGGACATAACTATTTCTGTAAGCTCTTCCAACCAGCATCACAAGTGCTTATGCTAGTAGATAAACTCAAGTAAGCAAATCCATACAAGTCTTAGTATATTAGCTTTTCCAAATGATGGTATAGTCGTGGTTATGTTAGATATTTATATTTTTTTTAAATTTTGTAGCTTGGAATGGCTAGTGCGCTTGAGACCCTTTGTGGCCAAGCTTACGGCGCGGGACAGCACCACATGTTGGGTATTTATTTACAACGTTCTTGGGTTGTTCTGTTCTTGTCTTCGATTTTGTTGCTGCCAATGTTTGTGTTTGCCACACCCATGTTGAAGTTCATAGGACAGCCTGATGCAGTTGCGGAGCAAGCGGGATTGGTTGCAATTTGGTTGATTCCGTTTCACATGAGCTTCCCATTTCAATTCTCATTGCAAAGATTCTTGCAGTGTCAGTTGAAAACCACGATTATAGCTTTGGTTTCAGGGGGAGCACTTGTGATTCATGTGTTAGTGAGTTGGGTTTTTGTTTATAAGATGAGAATTGGGATTGTTGGGATTGCTCTTACTATTGATTTCTCTTGGTGGGTCTCAGTTATTGGAATGCTTGTGTATACACTCTTTGGTGGGTGTCCTCACTCTTGGACTGGGTTTTCTGTTGAGGCTTTTGCTGGCCTTTGGGATTTCTTTAAACTCTCTTTCGCTTCTGGGATCATGCTTGCGTTAGTATTTTCCTTTTCGAGTAATTACCCTGGTTGGTCCCTAAAATTGTAGGACGGTATCAACCTACTCCCCAACATTATTGATGTTCCAAAATGATTGTTCAAATTGCAAAATTTTAATCAAGTTTGCCCCTTTCTCAGGGGACCTGTTATCATATGCATCCCTTCATCATCGGTCTTACCAGCTTAATATCATTATGGTGCGGCTAATACCAACAGAGGGACAAACCTGATTAATATTTTGCGATTTCAGGATCATCTTAGAATACTATAGCGTGGGGGGCTAGATTGGTACATTCCGACAATTTCAAGGATCATACTGGGTATTTACTCTTTCCTTTTTATGTACTTCTTTTTACTTACATTTGAGATTGTTAATATTCTTAAAATGGTATTATATGTGGCATTTCAGGTTAGAGAACTTCTATTACAGAATGTTGCTTATAATGTCTGGTTATATGTACAACTCTGATGTGGCAAT
>NC_021164.2:71646950-71658901 GCF_000331145.2 Cicer arietinum | reverse complement strand
TTCTACACTTTTTTACTTCCATTGCTTTTTTACTTTTAATATGATCATATCTTTCGCTGTATTTATTGGATTTTCGCCGAATTTTTTGCAGTGTTACTATTTATGGTTGGGAATCAATGATACCGCTTGGTTTTTTGGCTGCAACTGGGTATGTTGTTGGTTGTAAGTCTCCTTTTATTCTTCTCAAAGCTTGCTAAGTTTATATTTTTGGTAGCAACAAGAGTAGCATAAACTTTGATGTACTCATTAAATAGAATCAATGATCATAAACAGAACCTTTATACTCAATAAACAACCAACCTTAGTTTTGTTAATTGAATTTGACAAGATGGAGAGATTATATTTTGAACTATAAGGTAAATTTGGAAGCTGAAGAAAAATTCCATAAGTATCTTTGAAAGTAACTTTGTTCAGTTTAAACGGAAGTTCTCAAAAATCTATATGCTTTATTGTAGACACTAGTCTTGGTTTAGGGAAACTGCAACAAAAGTATGTGTTTTTATTCCATCTTTGATGCAGCAATGCAGCATCAGCTAGTCTTGATAGGTGTTGTATTACACGTTATGTTCCGAGTTTGGCAAATACTATCAAACACGATTTCTACATTATTACGTCCAAGCAAATAATCATAGAAATAGAATTTTCATCAGTTTAATGTAGTAGTGTTGGAAATAATTTGACAATTGAAGATTGTGACAGGACAAAAATTTAAGAACTGTCTAAAATCTCAACATTTCTCTTTTTTTTTTATCATTTCACATTGCTCCTTTTAGGGTGCGAGTAGCGAACGAGCTTGGCGCAGGCAATGCGAAAGCGGCAAAATTTGCGACAATGGTTTCAGTGGTAAATACTGTATTGGTGGGATTGATCTTTTGGTTGGTAATTGTGGCCTTTAATGAGAAGCTTGCTTTGATCTTTACATCAAGTTCATCTGTAATCCAAATGGTCAATGAATTAGCATTCTTGTTAGCTTTTACCATTCTTCTTAATTGCATTCAACCAGTTCTTTCAGGTAAAGTATCTAATAGTTTACTTATATGCATTCAACTCAAATGTCAATTTTCTGAAAAATATTACAATTTCCGACACTGTCCTTTTTTATCGGTGTCAGTTGGTTTTCAGGTGTAGCAGTCGGATCTGGTCGGCAAGCAGTGGTTGCTTACATAAACATTGGAAGTTACTATTTCGTCGGAATACCTCTCGGGATTCTTCTAGGCTGGCTACTACCTTCAGGCATTGTTGTAAGTGCAGTCACAACTCACAATCTAAATGCTCGTATAGATTTTTATTTTACAGATGTATTCAATCATATCTTACCACATAAATATTTTGTAAACATAATTATAAATGCAGATAATGTTCTGATTTATTAATTAAACATATTAGGGCATGTGGACCGGAATGATGAGCGGAACGGTGGTTCAAACGTTGATCTTGGCCATTATTACATTGAGATATGATTGGGAAAGAGAGGTGAGTTTTTGTTTTTGCTTGTCTGGTTGGTGATAATTGATAACCGGACTTGTAACAATGATGTGCTTGTTATCTTGTTTGTAGATACGGAAAGTGCAGATTCTTGTTAAGGTGGATGCAACGTCCAACCAATAACGAACATGAATTCATGTTGTATTGTATCAACTGAATGATAAAACTTTGCTATTTAAGATAGTTTTGTTTTTTGATTTATCAAAACATTTTATTTGTAAAAACAGAAACTGGATGTATATTCAATTGCCTAATAAAGCTTATTCTTGAAGAATATTGGACCGTGATGAATTATTTTGGCCTCAGTTTTTAATCCTAGTGTATATTTGTTGTATTGTACAATACCCCAAGAAGTTAAGAACAGAGCTGACTGAAGGGATGAATTTGTACACTTTTTTTTGTTAATAAAAAAAAAAGAGTTTGTAAACTGAAATCAAGTATTGATATGAAATTAGTAAGGTTATAGTCTTGGGAAATGGGTGTTTATAAATTACTTTCTTTGTCTCATTAGTATTTAACATTTTACGTATATTAAGAAAAAATATTAAATAAAAAGAAGAATAATAATTTTATTAATTTGTCCTTATCTCTATTGATGTATTATTATTACAATAAATGTAAAATTGACAAAAGAAATTTGAGAGTTGTATAAATTATATTAATTAGAGGATATAATTGAAAAAATAATAATAAACGCCGTATTGGAAATAAAAAATGACGATATTTTTTGGACTAATATTTTTTACAAATGCGAAAATTATTTTGAGACAGAGAGTACCTTTAATCTTGATTTCTAAATAATATGATATTTTTTTGGTATATCAGAAATGCACTTCTCTAGATGAAGGAAAAATTGAATTGATTATCGACTTTTAATTTTAATGATTAATTTAAATAAAATATATTTTGTGATATTTTAAGTTACACGAAAATAACATATTAGTTTTTTTTTTTTTTTTTATGTCAAATTTGTCTTTAATGTTTGTAAATATTTACATTGACGATTCAAATTTAAAACCGAGTAAAAACAAAATCTGAAAGTCTCTCAATTTTTCAATAAACTCGTATAATTTTGAAGTGGTTTTGATTGCAATAATCATAAGAACAAAAACCCTCAATCAACTTTAAAAAAATAATTAAACCACAAAAAATTCAACTGAAATACATATTAATACATATTAAAACGTAAAATTTTCTTAATCCAAATCATGAAAATTTATTATTTTGTTCTTTATATGATTGATAACAAAACTCATAGTAAAATCTAAAAAATCTCTAGTTAAAAATGATTGAAATGAGATTAGACTAAAAATTGTTCAACATTGTAACATTTGCAAACATAAAAGTCTAGTTTGATAAAAAAAAAAAGTTAAAGAACAAATTTGATATTTTTGTGTAATTTAAATGACTAAATTATGTATTTTGCCACTAATTTATCATTATATAATTTTGTGGACCAAATTTTCTTTTCATTATAATTTCAAAAATTAAAGTTTCAGTTCACTTTAGTCGCAATAATCTAGAATAAGTGTATTAAAAACTCATACCAATCTAACCAATAATCGATGGGAGGACAAGTTCAAATGGCCTATTAGATCGGACAATCTAAATCTTTATGAACCTATTTGACTTGGTCAAACTTGATGACTTGACGTCTCTATCAAATCAGATCGATTTGGTGACAAATAGATTTAAATTAAGGTAAAATTATATCTATAATTTTTAAGTTTAACTCATTTCATGATTAGGTGTTTTAAGTTTATTTTATTTTGATTTAATTATTTAAGTTATATTATCTTTGCACCGTTGGTCCTTTATAATAGTAATATTAAGAAAATTTTCAAACTTAAAAAATTGAATTCATAATTTAATATATCTTAAATGTTAATGATGCAAATGAATGTAAATTAAAGGAGTGAATTGGAAAAAATAAACTTAAATGACTAAAATATTGCCTTTAATTAAATAAATGAATTGAAAAGCTACCAAATATTTGTTCTATGTATATCATTATAATTATAGAATACAGATCCATTTTTTAATTAAAAATATCAAAAAAATCACTTTTACATATTTTAAAAGATAAATACATTTAAAAAAATAATTGACTGATTTAAAAAGAAAAAAAATGACCAAAGCATTATACTTAAACTGTTAGTGTATCTTTTTTTTTCATAATTAAAAAATTAAAATAATAATTCTCTACTCACGACAAACTGGAGTGTTACTCGTTAATTTTTAATTTTTTTTAAGTATAATAAAAACACATAAATAGGAGAAAAAAAATGATAAAAAGGAAAAATTGAAAAATTTTAAAAAAAATTAAGAAGAAAAGGAAAAAAAAATTGCTATCAAATTTTAATAGCAATTTATTTAATACTTTAATTTTTTGTGTGACTTCACTAATATATTAATTTAATTACATTATTTTCTGAAGATGTATATTGGACGGATAAGTAAGTATGTATGAAACATTTTCCATGAAAAATTAGAAGAGGTTTGAAGGGTAGTTAGCGCAACCCTAAAAGCCGATTCGATTTGAAGCTGTGCACCTAACATATATATATTAATTGGTTTTGCACAATTTTGTACTTACATTCATTATAATTTGTAGAGTGTTCCTAAATCATGGGTAGCATGAATAGAGAGAGTGATGGTTACACTCTAATCGAATCGCTATTGCCAGAACAAGTATCGAAAGAGGAAGAACGACTTGGAAACAAGATTTGGATCGAAACGAAGAAACTATGGCTTATTGTGGGTCCCTCTATTTTCAGCCGCGTCGCTTCCTTCACCATGAACGTCGTTACTCAAGCCTTCGCTGGTCACCTTGGTGACGTCCAACTTGCCTCCATTTCCATTGCTAATGCTGTCATCGTTGGTTTTAATTTCGGCCTTCTTGTAAGATTTCATTATCACATCAAATTCCATTTCCACTTGCATATCTTATTTCAAGAAAAATGACTTTGATGTGTTTGTTTGTGATTGATATAGTTGGGGATGGCAAGTGCGTTGGAGACACTATGCGGACAAGCTTTTGGGGCAAAAAGATACAACATGTTAGGAATTTATCTACAGAGATCATGGATTGTTCTATTCCTATGTTGTTTTCTATTGTTACCATTTTACATTTTTGCCACTCCGATTTTAAAATTCCTAGGACAACCTGATGACGTGGCAGAGTGGAGTGGTATTGTCGCTATTTGGCTTATACCTTTGCACTTTAGTTTTGCATTTCAGTTTCCTTTACAGAGGTTTTTGCAATGCCAGCTCAAAACCTCTGTTATTGCTTGGGTTTCTTTGTTGGGTTTGGTGATTAACGTTGTCACTAGTTGGCTATTGATTTATGTTTGGGATTTTGGACTTATTGGTGCTGCTATTGCTTTGGATGTTTCTTGGTGGGTTTTGGTGTTTGGTATGCTTGGTTACACTGTTTGTGGTGGATGTCCTTTAACTTGGAATGGTTTTTCAATGGAAGCCTTTTCTGGACTTTGGGATTTCTTCAAACTCTCTTTTGCTTCTGGAGTCATGCTTTGGTATCATATCTCAACTTTATCTTTAATTAAATTATTCTCTCTATTTCACCAAAATCAACTGAGAGTTATTTCCCCTTAAAAGCTTAACGATGTATTTGTTTTTTTTGTCTTTAAAGTAATTAAAAAAAGTTGATATATTTAATTTAAATTTTGAATTTAATTTATACACGTTACTTTTAATAGTGGTGCAAATTTGAATTTGCTTTTGCATACTAATATATCAAATATTTTTACTATCTTTTAATATATATTTTATATTTTAAAAAATTAAAAAAACAATCAGATAAATAAAATATAATATAATTTTTTTAATAATTTATTAAAATATTTAATACATATCAAGTTATAGA
This sequence comes from Cicer arietinum, assembly GCF_000331145.2. Lineage (NCBI taxonomy): Eukaryota > Viridiplantae > Streptophyta > Magnoliopsida > Fabales > Fabaceae > Cicer > Cicer arietinum. Next base: position 71,653,530 of record NC_021164.2, on the reverse strand, counting down.
CTCTTTTAAATATTTAATATATATCAAATTATAGACTCTTTTAAATATTTAATATATATCAAATTATAGACTCAATTTTCCAAAATTCTCTCTTTGTTGACCCTCTTAAAACAAACACCATATTTTTTTCACCAAAATTAACAAAAAAAATAATGGTTAGCAATACTGTAGCACACTCGCCCACACTTTCTTCCTATTGAAACTTACATTGTTTCACATAATTAATTACGTGGGTGACACTTAAATTTAATTTGTATTCATATTAAAATTGAAGAGCGTTAGAAAGAGTTTAGCTAGTTTTTCTCTTTACTAAATAAGATAGTAACATCTTAACTTTAAACTTGTATGTCTTGAATTTAATAAGGCTGATAGGAATATATTGGTGTTTATTATTTATGGTTGGAATTTTTAATTAATATCTGATTTGTGCAGTTTGGAGAATTGGTACTACAGAATATTGCTACTTATGACTGGCCAATTGAAGAATGCCACTGTTGCTGTTGATGCCTTGTCGGTATGGTAAGTTTTTGGTGTAAAAACATTTTGATAAAAGAAAGAAAAGAAGATGAATTCATCATATATCTCGAAGGATGAACTTAAAAAAATAATATCAATTATAAATAAAATTAATATTATACTTAAAAAAATTGATTTTAGTGTTTTAAAATTTATAGATTTTTTTATATTATTTTTAAATAATTAATTATAAACCATGATTTTTTTTAAATTACTAAAAGAAGTTTATTAAAAAAAAAAACAGTTTTTAAACTATTTTTTAGATTTTTGTGTTTTAAAAAATCTGTAACAAATAAATGAAAACATTCAAAAGTAATTATATATTTTTTTTAAAATGATTATTTAAAAAAAAGACTATAACAAATGCACTTTAATTGGTTTTGCAGTATGACTATCAATGGGTGGGAAATGATGATTCCCCTTGCTTTCTTCGCTGGTACCGGGTATGATATCCATTTATTTAATTCATCAAATGGATTAATTAGAATGTTGTTTCATTAGAGTAACAATGTGTTTCATTTAGATATTGGTTTGAATTTTGTATCATACACATATATTGGAATATGGTTTCATTAGAGTAAAGAGTGTAGAGATCATATACTTCGAGGAGAGATGCACATCCATCTTACTTTTGTCTGCATTCAAAATTAAATGCTGCCCTACTAATTTATTGATTGGTCAAGAAGTTGGTGAAAATTCAAAGCATATCACCATCATTGTTTGTGTATTTAGTTTTGAAGTTAGCTGTATCAATCGCAACAATTGAAAGTTTGAAACTATAAGTGATGAATTCTTGAATGATTGTTGGGTCATCGATGTTGAATGATTGTTCAGTTGTAGAGTTAGGGTATATATAGTAGAAATTTTTTATTCTCTAATTTGTTTTTAAAATTTTAATGAGTAAATCTTACTAATTGGTTGTTAGAATTTGAGTCATAAATCTTTTAGTTAGAATTTTTTTAAAGTTTGTTTGCTGGTTAGAATTTGTAAAGTTAACTTTATATTTTAATGGTTAAATTACATATGTGGTTACTTAACTTAATTTCAGTTAACGTTTTAGTATTTTATTTTTTTTTTTCGATTTGGTCCTTTATTTTAATTTTAAGTGACAATTTGATATTTTATATTTTAAAATTTCAACAACGTTATCATTTTTTATACAAAAATTCAAAAAAAAATTCAATCAAAACTCATAAAATTAATTATATTCTTCAATATAATACAAATTTCATCAAATTCGTAAAGCAAATCTTCAAATAAACTTATATTTTCATACTTTATTTGATATTGTTAGGAATAAAGGACTAAATCTGGAGAAAAAAAAAAGATAAATGACTAAAACGTTAACTGAAATTAAGTTAAGAGACCACATATGTAATTTAGCCTATTTTAATATATATTAAAAAAAAAAATAAGAATAATATAGAAAGTAACTAAAATCTAATTAAGAATTTTTGTGTGGAGGATTGAAACTAAAACTATTCCAAACACTAACCTGAACCACTTATTTATCTCAAGTGATATTACAGCATTTAGATATGGTTACAAAAAAGGTTGAATGAATTAGTAATTTGCAGGGTAAGGGTGGCAAATGAACTAGGTGCAGGAAATGGGAAATCAGCAAAATTTGCAACACAAGTGTCAGTGGTACAATCAACAGTAATTGGATTGTTGTTCTGCATTCTGATAATAATATTCCATCGGCAGTTTGCATACATTTTCACCTCGAGCACTTCTGTGCTTCAAGAAGTGGATGGCATGTCAATCCTCTTAGCACTCACCATTCTTCTCAATAGTATTCAACCTATTTTGTCTGGTAATATTAGAGAATTCAAATGACATGTAATTAATTAAATTGATATAGAAGACTAGCTAATATAAAATAATATAATTTAATACAGGAGTGGCTGTTGGTTCGGGATGGCAAGTATTTGTGGCATACATTAATATAGGATGTTACTACCTAATTGGCCTCCCTCTTGGAATTCTAATGGGATGGGTGTTCAATACTGGTGTTAGTGTACGTATATGAATTAATTACCACTACTTTGTGATTTGAATTTTGAGTTATTTAATTTATATATGGGAATGATCGATGGTGACAGGGGATTTGGGGTGGGATGATACTCGGTGGCACAGCAACTCAAACAGTGATACTTATTATAGTAACACTACGATGTGATTGGGAAAAGGAGGTATATACTATATACTATATTATATACATTTTCAACATAAACTATATATATTCTTTATTAATTTTAATCCTTTCATATTGATGTATAATTTCTTTTTCTTGTGCAGGCGGAGAACGCTAGCTCACGTGTAAACAAGTGGTCTACCACTAACCCGGATGACCAATTGCAGATATCCAACTAATACTCCTTAAATTGCACATAATTTACTGTATGTATATATGTTCCATGTTTTTTCATTTCACTCTCTTCAAAATAAAGTTTATAAAAAGTCATCCTTCTTATTTTACAACTCTTTTATATTGATAGAAGTTAGGTCTAATATAAATATTTAGGTTTGGTTGTAGTTTCATCTTTTTTATTTTTATTTACTCATAAAAATAGTCTTTATATTTTAAAATATTTTAGTTTTGATCTTTTTTAATTTTTAAGACTAAAAATTAGTGATTCATATATTTGACTTAATTGCAGTTTTGGTGTCTTTATTTTATTTGAATTACGAAAATAGTCTACCAATTTTATTTCTCCCCAATGTTGATTTTTAAATAGAATTTGATTCAAAACTTGATGAAATATCATTTTTATGTGTGTTTATTTAAGTCGAATCATGTCTCAATTCAGTAACACGAGTTGCAATAAGAGCTTGATGTCATTATGTAAATAAAAAATGACTTGCGTAGTGCAACAATTGTACTGTGGCTTAAAAAAAGATACTTCATCAAATTTTAGATTCAAATTCTGTTTATGAACTAAAATTAAAAAAAAATTAAATGAGATGACTATTTTCATGATTCAGCTAAAATAAAGAGATCAAAATTACAATTAAACAATTTTAAATGACGTCATAATATAATGATTTGAATTAATCAACGATTATGATATTGCAAAAAAAACTTCTTAAAAATTTTATTTTTAGTTTCAAAAATAATTAATTTTTGTAATCTAATTAATGACATACAAATAATCAATATATTTAAATGACTTTAGATCATTAAAGTATATGATATCATTTAAAATATTTCACATCGGTATTTTACATAAAAAAAATTGAGAAAAACTAAAACTGTTTTTTTTTAAAAAAAAAATAAAGGAACAAATAATACAATTAAACAAAAAGTTTAATAAAATGTCACTATCTTATCAGTTTTGTTTTTGGACAAAGTTGTTTCGGTTAATCATGCTTGTTATGTTAATTTTGGTTAGATAAAATGATTATATAAACCATTCTTTAGTTGGATTAACACTAACCAAATTTATCCTATATTTGCAGGATCGTCAAAAATATAGGAATAGAAGAAGTGTAAGTGATGAAGCATGTGATTGTGTTTCGAAAAGGGAAGAAGATGAAGCTAGCGTGCGTGATTTTATTCGGTCATTCTATCTTTGAAAAAATATTTATTCCTAGTGAGCATTAGCTTGTTAATGGAAAAGTATTCATCATTATTTTTTATTAATAAAATATTAATTAATAAAACTAATTATGTCATAAAATACTTATTAATTATTGGTTTTTTTATCTGTAATTAATGGTTCATTTTAATATTTTCTCGTTTTTTGAATCAATAATTCTTCTTTGAATTTTGTGTGAAACATAAAAAATATTAGTGTGAAAATTTAAAAATTTGTTGAACTCACACATTAAAAAAAACTCTCATATATTAAAACCATATTTGAATTTGTTTATATCACTATATAAAAACTGTCAAATTTTTATTAAAAGTAATTAGATATATTTTCCAACTTTTTATTTTGCCCTCTTACACTTGCCTTACACAATTTAAAAGGTTAATATTTATGAGTTTAATAACCATACAACCTCCGTATAAAACTACATCCAATAAAATAAAAAACAATTATATATTTACATAAATTCACTTTAAAATATTTATTTAAAAATAATCACAAAATATTACATTTTGATTAAAAGTCAGTTTAAAAATTTACATTGACATCATATGTTCTTATTTTCTTATATATTTTTTGATTGTATAAAATATCTTTATATCAAATTTAGTTTTTTTTTTTTTTAAAATCTCATCCATATTTAGTCCCAAGTTTGTTATTTTAATAAAAAAAAGTTATCAATGTTTCCATCCCTGATTAAAGACCAAACTTCAGTATCATCATCTGTTTTTATCATATATAAAATGTGCGAGACTTTCAACAATTATAAAAGATAAATTGTGTGTTTTTTAAGGATCTTATTTATAACTGATTAATTTTATCTTATTAAATGACATATCACTTTGTAAGTATTTTCCATTTTATGATATTATTCATATTTTTTAGCTGCAAAACTGCTGACCAAAATTTTATACTGAAATAACTAAAATATTTTGATCTCAATAAATATTTTTATTAATTTATTCAATCTATCTTCAACATAACTACTTTTAAAAAAGAAATATATTTTTTTTAAATTTAGAAAACTTCTTAGCATAAGAAATGAGCCAGTGGCGTGGGAAACGTTTTTGATGGGCGGTATAAATAGCAAGGCCCGATAAAAGAGTTGCACAACAATATGCATGATCCATTTCCAATATATTAGGCCTGCTCTTCTTTTTGGTGGTTTTTCTTCCTTTTTGGACTTAAATAACATGTGAATATTAATCTGTCCTATTGATTTTGTCTCTTCACTTCTAAATTTATTATTGAAAATTAGAATTTGTTTGTATATTTTACATTATTGAAAATTAAAATTTAATAAAAAGTCCAAAAATTAAAGAAACATTTACCTAAATAAAAAAAATGGAAGAGACGAGTTTGTAAATTTATGTGTTTTTTTTTGGGTAAACAGGTTTGAAAAAATTTATGTTATACCCCCCACAGATGTATATTTTCATCTCTATATTTTACACAGTAATCATTTTACTTTTTATTTTTTAACAAAACAAAAAATAATTGTCTAACTCTCACCATCTTTAATTGTGTTTTGAAAAACTTAAGATTTAGACTTTTTAAAATACAAATGTGTGCTTTCAAAAATACAAATGTACTTTAAAATATTTAGAGTTAAATTTTTTTTTTGAATGTTTACGTGATATAATAAACTTAAACTTAAAGTTTTTGGTATGCACTATTTTAACCATATTTATATTTTAATATTTATTTTGTATTGAGATTTTGTTTTTGAGTTTTTGATTTTCTTTTGTTTCGTCAATAAAAAAATGGTTATATATTTTGAAAAAATTTGAAAATGAGTTTTTTAAAACACAAATGTGTAAATTTAAGTTTTTCAAAATATTAATGTATTTTGAAAAATTCAAACTTTAAATTCTTCGATGTAAATTAAGTTTTCTAGTAAACACTTTAACAATTTGTATTTTTTTTTAAATGAACGTATTAAAAAAAATTTCTAAAGTTTTGTGATTTTCAATTTTTTTTTTAAATCTACTAATTTTTAGTTTTTTTAAAAAAAAAGTTTCCATTAAGTATAAAATATAGATGATAATTTTTTTCACAAGTTTGTAAACTGAAATCAACTGCTCGTATTCGACTTTAATATGAACTAAATTAGGTCGTGATGATATTACACGCTTCCATTCTATTCAAATAAAACTTTAGGATGATTAATTTGTTAAACATTAATATAAATTATTTTTACATGTGTTAAATAAAGATGAAATTGTTTTCTATTTTGGATCGGCTATGTCATGCTTTCGTTTAAATTGTAACTAGTTCGTAACCCGTGCATCGCACGGAAACAACGATTTTAATAAATAAATTATTATATTAGTTTATATATATATATTTATATATATATATATATATTTATATTTATATATATCAAATTTTATAAATTTTATTTTATTGATATTAAAAAAATAAGTTGACTTAAAAAAAATAATTTAAAATAAAAAAATTAAAAAAAA
>NC_021164.2:71638481-71646469 GCF_000331145.2 Cicer arietinum | reverse complement strand
ACAAAATACTAAAGAAAAATAATTTTCCCGTTACAAACAAAAAATTACAATATGTGATATTTAATAATAAATTTAGAATATAAAATGTATAGTATAGTAGTTTTTAAATTTGATAAAATAGTGTTTGAAATCGATGAAGTGAATTGTTTCTTTAATTCCTACATAAGTTTTATATTTTCTTAAATAAATTATTATTTTTCTATTCAATATTCTGAAAATTTAATTGAATTCATGGCTCTAAATAAATTTTATATTTACTTAAATAAATTATTTATTAGACAACTTATATGAGAATTTAAAATCGGAGTTATTAAGACAAATCTCGTATAAGAGAATAGAAATATAAATATACAAATGTACAATTTGTTAACTATTTATGAGTGAATTTAAAATCGGAGTTATTAAGACAAATGTTATATAAGATGATAGAAATATACATATACACATACAAAATTAAGAAACATAAACAATACAAAATATATATATGCATAACAAAACAATATAAAATAACAATCATAGATTGAAATTTTTTTATCAATTCAAAGTAATTAATTCGTGTGAACATATTGTTAGGCGCAACACGAACAAATACATGGTTTCAATTCGATAAATAAAAGCTCACGAATATTAATCTCAGTACTATCTCCATTACATAAAAGTTTTGTTTAACATTGAAGAGATCAAGACAAAAACCACATTCCATGACTCATTTCTTGGAGAAATTGAAGCAAGATTTTTGTTTCAGACATTGGATAAAGATGAATAAGAAAGCTTTGATAAAGAAAGCTTAAAAGAACTGTGTATATATAGATAATATGAATGATATTTATAAGGGAAACGCAAGAAATGAGAGAGTACCAAATATAGACGGTTAACGGAGTATTAAAAGAATTCGTAAAATAAAATAATTTTTTTAATTAAATTAATTTGAAGCGGGTGGTTACTAAATTGGTGTTTAAAAAACAATTACAAAAACTGTCAAGTCGTGGTGTTAGTGACTGTATTTTGCTGTTATTCTTTTTTTTTAACTGACCACTAAATTCTCAACAGTTAAACCTCAAGTAGTGGTGTAGTGTATTTTTAATCTATTCTTTTTATTTTTATTCTTTTATTTTTTTAATTGGCCACTAACTTTTCAACTGATCGTGTAACATAAGTTTAATTTTATTCTAAAAAAAGAGATATTATATTGTATAGATTATCTTTCGGCCACTCAATTCTCAACCGTGAAATGTGAAATGTCAGGTCGTGCATTATATTTTATTTTTAATTGGTCATTCACTTTTGCATTTTTCATGTAATAGAAGTTTTATTTTTGTCTTAAAAAAATCTTTTATTTTTAATTTATTTTTCTTATTTTTTAATTGGTCATTAACTTCTCAACGGATACATGAAAAAACTGTAAGTCCTGGTGTATTGTATTTTATTTTTAATTTTTTAATTGACCATTAAATTGTATCGTGGACAAAGATCGTGATGTAACAGAAGTTTTATGTTTTTCTTACAAAAAAAGCTTTTTATTTTTAATTCATTCCTTTTATTTTTTTAATTGGCCATTAACTTCTCAAGAATAAACACGTATTATTTCTATTAATAGAAACTTATATTTTCTTAACACTCTAGTTTATTGACACGTGTCAAACTTGCCAATTTATCATGTTTGCTTTATTATAATGTATAGATTAAATTAAATTAAAAACAAAACAATTCTTAATTTAACAAATTAATCATTGAACTATCGAATCTATTGCACTTGTATTTTTTTTTTTTTTAAAAGAACATAACGGTGAAACTCGTATCTTATAACCGCAAAAAAAGGATTGTGCAGATTTAAAATTAAAATCACCCTCTAACATATAAATGCATGGTATAAGTTATTTATTTTGATAATCCAATATGATATAAAAGAGAAAATAAAAGTTGAGGCATCATCATCATCATACTATTCAATAAGAAAAGTATTCAAAAGTGTACAATAGAACAAAAGAAACATAAGAAAAGTATTCCTCAAAAGTCAAAGCTCTCATAATTGTCTTCTTTCCCTTTGATTTCGTGTCACAAATCTTTTTATTATTTTGATGTACATGATTGATAATATTATCGACCTGGGTTTCCACTTTAATTATTCACACAGCAACAGACACAGAACCCCACTCGCAAAAATCCAACAAAAAATTTCAGCATCAAACCTCCAAGTGTAAGGTGCAGAATCCCCAAAAAAAAAAGTATCAAAAGATTAAGAAAAAAATAAAAGAAAAAAAACAGCTTTTAATGATTTTGTTAGAAAAAAGAGTAAAATGACCGTTTCCATATGTCATCTTACCGTTGCAAAACTCAAAGGCAGAATCGGACAACATTGACCCGGTTCAAGAAACGGGTTCGTAGACCGAGTCAACTCAACCGCGTTACTATTCACCACCACCGTAATCCACTTTCTTTCAATCTCTTCCTTCTTCTTCAACCCTTTCATCTTTATCTCTTTAATCAATTCCCAAAACCCATTATTCTTTCTCCTATTCACAAACAAAAGCACCAGTTTTTCTTTACTCTCTTCCAATCTTCTCAAATAACTCAGTAACTCGTTCAACTCACCCACATCCAAAAACTTATCCTCTGTCTCCATTCTCTGCCCAAGTTCTTCCAATCTTAACAAAATCTCACTTTGCACGTTTCTATAGTCTTCTCCAACCATTCTCACAACTTCATAAACCAATTCATTCTTCTGAAGATGCAACGATTCAGGAACAAAACTAATTTGTTCGACAAAAACAACCAAAGCTTCGATTTTATACAATAAATCAGCGTTGGAAAAACCCAAAATCAAAGAATCTTTTTTGGTCGAATTAGAATGAAGGTAATAACCTAAGATTCTTGAAACAGTTAAAATCTGTTCAAGAACAGTAGCATACCAACGAACCCAAGAACTGAGTTGAGTCGATTCAAAATCCGAGTGATCTTTGAAATTGGAAAGATTGAGAAAATTGTGACCACCGTAAGAAGGGTAAGAAGATAACTGGTCTTTGAGAGTGAAAGGTCCTTTGAAAACGATGTTGTGAAGTGTGAAGAGACATTTCATTGCGACGGTGGCGCTTTTTGTTTTGTGGAGGCGGTCCATGAGGGAGTTGATGCAGGCGCGGGTTTGGTTTGTTGAAAGGACGGCGGTGATTTTAGAATCGGACGGTGGAGATGAGAGGGTGTGTGTAGTGGCACGGAGGACGTTGATTTGAAGGGAGGACACGTGGCGTTTGATGGATAGTGATGCTGCTAGGACAGAGGCTTTGTCTTTGAGGATTTGGGTTAGAGTTTTTAGTTTCTTTTGTTGCCCCATCGCAGGGAAGAAGATAAAATCGTTATACTTTAGGAGAAGAGAGTTTTTAGTTTCTTTAAATATTGTTTTTTTGGTTGCCACTAAATAGCCTCAATCTCACTCGCACTTCAACACGTCTAGTTAATGTCCAATAAAGATTCATAATATTTTTTAATATAGAGTTATATTTTAAATAAGGCTTAATTGCAATTTGGTCCCCTTATTTTAGCTGAATCGTGAAAGTAGGTTTTGTTTAAAATTTGATGAAATTTCATTTTTTAAAGTTGTACTACACCATTTATGATCATAAATTTCACGTATACTTATTTCACATGAGATTTTGAGGTATGATGTGACTTAAATAAATGCAAAGAAAAAATGAAATTTAATCAAATTTTGGATCAAAATTATGTTTGAGGGACTAAAACTGGAGAGAAATAAAATGGAGTGACTACTTTCGCGATTCAGCTAAAATAGGGGGACCAAAACTACAATTAAATTTTTAAATAATCTATAAATATTATAATATTTAATAATTTTATTCATATAAAAGATTCTTGTTTTTTTTTTCTCGTATATAATAAGATCAAGGTAGTATTAATAATTAATGAAAAAGTTTAATAACGTATCTATAACAATTTTATACTACTCTTTAATATGAGGTATTGATTGTATATTAATTTTATAATAATAGCTACAATTATATAGTGAAATAATAAAATCAATAATTTTTATTAATTGTAGTATAAAAGGATTTTATATTAGCTGTACATAGTCTTATTTTAAAAAAGAAATAATATCATAATTTTGAGTGGATATGACATGAATTTAGACTATATTAGTTAATTGATGTATATGGATTGGTTGGTCTATTCATCGTATGCTTCGCGGTGTTTACCATTTCTCGTTTCTCTAGTTAAACGCGGGTAAGGAATCGAGCGTTTTTATTTTAATCAAAGTGGAATAGATGATGAAGACTAATTAAATTAAGTAATTATTCTATTTAAAATAAAATATAATTAAAAGTAGTAGTTATAGGATTGATATATTTTGATTACTATTTAGTTTAGATATATTAATTTTTTAACTATTATTTATATTTTATTATGGATGGAATATTAATTATTGATGTGTTTGATTTTTATTTTTTTTAACGTAAAGGAAAGAAAAATTTAGGCATCATCCAAGAAAATATGAATGAGTGATTTATTGTTTGACACATATCAGGTTTTGTGTGGTTTTCCTAGAAATCAGCATATTGATCTATTTGCCTCGTTTTAAACATGCACTGAATCTGAAAGCTTCCTAAGATTAACAATCTCTTGAATTAGCTATTACTATAATAAACAATTATACCTTTAATTACATTTTACGTTCAAATACGAAGATTAATCCACGTGTACGTGAGATCATTCAACAAGTTCATAATATCTCTCTATATTTGTATTTATAGACATCGACTATGGATCGAAACCGGATCAAATAATTAAACTATTCAAATATTTATAAAGACGAATTCAAAATATCAATTAAATGGAAAGTGAGAAAATGATGGTATACTATTTTGGTATTAAATATAAATATAGATATGATCAAAGAAAATTGAAATATTTAATTTAAAATTTAAATTAAATAAACTTTTTTCTTCTCACTTTTATAGTTTATTTACATTTAAAATCGAAGAAAATATATTTCTGTAAAAATTTATCATGTATATTACTCTATTTGTCTGACAATAAATGATAATAGTTTATTTTACACACAAATATATAGAGTGATTATTTAAAAAAGAAATATAATAATTTTATCAAATTAACTTTATTTAGAATTATTGTAGTCACTGTTGCCAAAAATGTAAATTGAAAGATATTATTTGTTAATGAGGCATTGGTGTTAATAGGATAGCACAATTGATCCAAAAACAATTAGTATCATCTTAAATTCTTAAAATCGACATTTATTTGAAGACATTATTTTATATAAATATTCTCTCTAAAATAAAATATAAATAAAAGTGGTAGTTGAAAAATTAATATATCTGATTAAAAAATTAGTATAGATACATCAATTTTTTAACTATTATTTTATTTATCGAGGAATTATGTCAGTCATTGTAACCAATATGAAATGTTTTTTTTTTAAACTCACATATTTTAGATTTTATTAAAATAAAATAATTAATTGAATAATATTCAAAGTAAACGCATTCTCTCTAAACTCATCTCTTACCACTTATGTCAAATCATATTAATTGATTATATAATATTTAATATTTATTTACAATACCACCTCTTTTATACCCTTATAACATCTTTAAAAGACAAAGATCTATCAGAAATATGAACACAACTCACCGTCCTCACACACTCAAGTTTGGGCCTTCTCTCAAATGATTTGGGTCAACCCAAATCTCTCTCAATGAAACTGATTAGAAGCTCGTAATGAGCTGGTGCACAACTAACTAATTCGGTTAAAAGTTAGTTAGTTAGTTAAGAAGTTGAAAAAAGTTTGTTGTTGCTTCTAGTTATGTTAAAGGCTGATTGCTATGTAAGCTAGTCAATGTAATTTTCAATTTATTGTATTCTAAGATAGAGAGATAATTTGTGAGTGAAATTCAGAATTTGGAATTTTGGAAATTGGGACCCATTCATAAGTTTGTAATCATGAAAGGTGTAACACACTCAAGTTCATAATAGATCTTCACACTCGAATTTAGTCGCCCAAATGAAAAAGTTAAACCTCTGAAGTGAGTTAACAATTTCGTGACTATGTTTTTTCTTTAATCTTGTTTACCTCAACATGTTTCAAAACAGTCACAATTTTTGTAACCTTGTTCTTAGCTTAATAATTCATTTGCTTGCAACTCACAGATCCAAAAATCAGTCTAGTTACAACAAGATCTAGAAGAATTTTAAGAGCGTGAAATTTAAGTGGTTGTTAATGCAGCAAAATCTTAAAATATATTTGTAAAATCCATAATCTATATTTGAGTAGCACATTGAATAAGTTGGTGGTACCCCAAAATAATCACTTCCAATTTACTTTAAACTAATGGTCATTTCCATATAAAAAAGAAAACATACATGAGTTGCAAATTTTATACAGGACCAAGCTTTTATTTATTCAAATTTTACAGAAACTACTAATGGTTATGTGGTGGAATGGAAGCTTTTTTCTATTGAATTCATACTAACATATGATTGTTGTTGGTTGATGGTTCACAATCATTTAGTCACACTTTTTTCCTAACTTAGGTTAATTTTTTGCATGCATTTTTTATTTGCAAAAAGGGCTATAAATAGCTAAGGTTGCTATTAGAAAAAACAGAAAAGTACAAATGTATAATTAGATCATCAAACACCGGTGTGATTGAAGTGATATATTTAAAGAATTGAGAGATAAAGATTTTGGTGATTCGATCTATGTCACAAAATATTTTTTGGTTCTTGCAATTATGACATTTTTTTTTTTATTTTGGTCCTCATAATTTATTTTAGTTTACATTTCAGCAAATACAATTTCATTTTAAAATAATCATTGAGTTGTTGTTTTTGTTACAAAAACTAGCAATTGACAAACTTCGTTAAGTATAATTAAATAATTAAACTTATTAAATTATATTAGCCTAAATAATTTTTTTTTTTAAATTTAAAATAAACTTTTTTTAACTTGAACCCTAAACCTCTAATGTAATTAAAATGTATTAGTTTCCCTTTTAAAAAACAAAATAGTTCAAGAACGACCATTTTTCGTTGTTTCTCATCGGCGGTTCTTCGTTGTTTCTCATATGCGGTACGTCATATCTTATTGGGGGTGAATGGTGGTGATCACAAACTCGTGTATATCGCTTGTACTTAGTTTGTTATCGTGGATTGTCTCTATGATCTTATTTTGCGAAGGAGATAAGCGACTGGTGTTATAGCAACTTATGCGTGCGTGTTAAAAGTAATGTTATTTCATCTTTGTTTTCTTCTTTTTGAAGACAAAATATATAACTTTACTGATTGTTAGTTTTCACTATGGAGATAAGTTTGTGAGGAATTTTATTTTGTATTACATAGGGGATTTGACTTTGATTGGCACAAAATAGGCTCAATGTCCCCAATCTCACACGCACTTCAACACGTCTAATTAATATTCAATAAAGATTTATAATATTTTTAATATAGAATTATATTTTAAATAATCTATAAATATTATAATATTTAACAATTATATTAATATAAAAGATTCTTGTTTTTTTTTTTGGTATATAAGATTGAGGTATAGTATTAATAATTAAAGAAAAGATTTAATATCATATCTATAAACAATTTTATATTAATCTGTAATATGAGATATTAATTGTATATTAATTTTTTTATTAATAATTATAATTTTATAGTGAAATAATAAAATTATTAATTTTGATTAATTGTAGTATAAAAGGAATTTATATTAGCTGTACACTACAAGAAAAACACCATTTTGTGGCCAACTTTATAAATATTTTGTGGCCGAATAAAACCCTCACAAATTAGTGACCGAAAAAGCCCTCACAAATGTCAAAATTGAAATTGGTCTTTATTTGTGGCTGAAAAAGCCCTCACAAATTTTTAAATATTTAACTTGATTTTGTGGCTGCCTAAGCCCTCACAAAATCACAATGTTGTGATTTTGTGAGGGCTTAGGCAGCCACAAA
>NC_021164.2:71636794-71637266 GCF_000331145.2 Cicer arietinum | reverse complement strand
GGTAATTAATTTAATTATTATTAATATTATATTTTTATATATAATATTTATTTTAATTTTAATATTTAATTTTAATTTTATTTAAATTTTATTTTAATTTTAATTTTAATTTTTTTTATTTGTAATTTAAATTAATCTTTAATTATAATTATAATTTAAATATTTTATTTTAAATTTAATTTGAATTTTTAATTATATTCAGATTAGTTTATTATATATTAATTTTAATTTATAGTGATATTATATTTTAAATTTAATTATAATTTTAATTTAATTATAATTTTAATTTAATTACATTTTAAATTTAAATTTTAGATTTATATTTATAGTAATTTATTATATATAAAATTATAATACAGAATTAATTTTGAATTTAAAAAAATTAATTTTTTAATATACGTAATATTTTGTGGCGGCCTAAGACCTCACCAAATATTTTTTTTTAATCTGGAGGTCATTTGTGGCGGGGGGT
>NC_021164.2:71629547-71636648 GCF_000331145.2 Cicer arietinum | reverse complement strand
GTGGCTGAAAAAGCCCACACAAATGCTATCCTCTTTCTGGCACTTTGTGGCTGAAGCCCTCACAAAATTTTGTGACCAACTTTTTTGTGGCTGCCAAAAGCCCTCACAAAAGCCACCTTTGTGGCTGATTATACCCCTTTGTGAGGGCAAAAGCCCTCACAAAATGCTTATTTTCTTGTTGTGGTACATAGTCTTATTTAAAAAAGAAATAATATATTCATTTTGGGTAACAATTAAATTTTGAGTGGATATGATATGAATTTAGACCTTCATTGATGCATATGGGTTGTTTGGTCTATTCATTGTGTGCTTCGCGGGTTTACCGTTTATAATTTTCTCGTTTCTGTAGTTAAATGCGGTAAGAAACCAAGTGTTTTTATTTCAATTAAGTGAATAGACGATGAAGACTAATTAAATTAAGTAATTACTCTATTTAAAGTAAAATAAAATATAATCAAAAGTAGTAATTAAAAAATTTATATATTTCGATAAATATTTAGTTTAGATATATTAATTTTTTAATTATTAATTTTTATTTATATTTTATTTTAAATGAAATATTGATTATTGATGAGTTTGATTTTTTTTCAAGGAGAAAAAAAATGTAGGCATTATTTAGGAGTAGAAATAGGTTGATCCGAGTTAGGTTTTGCTATGTCTGAGTATGACCTGTCAAAAAATTCAAGGACTGAGGATGACTTGTGGTTTATCATAAGTTTACTTTTTAGGCTTGAGTCTGACATTGACAAAGTCTGGTATGACCTGCTAGCCTACTTAAAAGCCTATTTCATTTTAATTATTTTGAATAAGTAATCAAACATATATTTATTAGATAAACAAGTTAATATATAAATGAAATTAAGTTCTAATTTGATATTTAGCATAACATTTTGAAGAATATGACTTTATATACATTATACTTAAA
The DNA here is from genome assembly GCF_000331145.2 of Cicer arietinum. Taxonomy (NCBI): domain Eukaryota; kingdom Viridiplantae; phylum Streptophyta; class Magnoliopsida; order Fabales; family Fabaceae; genus Cicer; species Cicer arietinum. The sequence goes on along the minus strand of NC_021164.2, from coordinate 71,635,723 downwards.
TTATATTTTATAATAATATATTTATATATGTCAAACATTAAATGAGATTAATATGCATAAGTTACTAAAAGTTGAATATATAACAAAAATATTAAAATTTAATAATATAATATTTATAGTAGTAAAAAAAAAAATATTTTTTATATTTATTTAAATAGACTGACCTAATAAGCAAAAAATACTTATTATTTGTCATGTAGTCTGACATTTTTAACTAAATAAGTTATTTTAGAAGTCTTGACCTTATATGTTCAAGAAAAAAATTTAACCTAACTTGAATTTATATATGCTAAATCGTAAACTCTTGTCGATCGATCTAACATATTTTGATCCCTAACATCATCCAATGAAAAGGATACAAATGCCAAGTGCATTTTCTTGAATTAGTGATTTATTGTTTGACGCGTATCATGTTTGGTGTGGTCTAGTTTTGCCAAGAAATCAGCTTATTGATCTATTTGCCTCGTTTTAAAAATGCACTGAATCTGAAAGCTTCCTAAGGTTAATAATCTCTTGATTAATCAGCTATTACTATAATAAACAATTATACTTTTAATTATGTTTTATTTATAAACCAAGGTATTTTTCACGTTCAAATACGAAGATTAATCCATCTAGTGTACGTGAGATCCATCGACAAGTTGATAATATCTCTCAAGTATTAATAGATGTCGACAATGGATCGAAACTTGACAAAATAATTAAACTATTCAAGTATCTATAAAGACGGATTCAAAAAATTATTAAATGGAAAGTATATTATTTTGATATCCAATACAAATAAAAGTTTGGTTAAATAAAATTTTGCATTTAATTTAAAATTTAGGTTAAATAAAATTATTTTCTTTAACTCATTTTTGTTTACATTTAAAACAAGATATGAAGTATATTTCATAATTTATCACGTATACTACTCTATTTGTCGGATAGTGAATGACAATAGTTTATTTTACACACAAATTATGGAGCGACTATGTATGAAAAAAATATAATAAAAAATTTATCAAATTAACTTTATCTAAAATTATTGTAGTCACCGTTGTCAAAAATGTAAATTGGAAGATATTATTTGTAAATGAGGCATTGGTCTTAATAGGATAATACAATTGAAAACAAAAATAATTAATATCACTTTAAATTCTTAAAATCTACATTTATTTGAAGACATTATGTTATACAAATATTCTCTCTAAAATGAAATATAAATAAAAGTGGTAGTTCAAAAATTGATATATTTTATTAAAAAAATTAATATAAATACATCAATTTTTCAATTACTATTTTGTTTATATTTGATTTCTTGAGGTATTATGTCACTCATTAAAACCTAAATGAAATTATTAAAAAAATAAAAAAAACTCTAATATTTTAAATTTTATTAAAATGAAATAATTAATTGAATAATATTTAAAGAAGTAAGCCAGTTCTCCCTAGATTCATCTCTTATCACTTATGTCAAATCATATTTTTTGATTTATAATATTTAACATTTATTTACAATATCAAAACATTCGATTACAACATGTCATAATACTATATCATGAATTATATCTAATTTTTTCAAATCATCAACGTCTAAGTCTGTCTTAATAGTTCTTCTATAAAAAAATAATTGGTATTTTCTAAGTCTAGCATTTGAGCTAGTCTCCTCAATATGAAATCTATATGTTTTTCTCACACATTTTCAAACCACTAACTCAAAATTTAATAACTTTTTATACAATAGATTTTATTTCAACTCTCTGTAATGTTTATCATTCATAATCATATCCTGCTACTATTTTCCCACATATCCACGACAACATTCTCAATTACTCTACAAGAAAATTATTCTTGTGTTTGCATTTTACCAATAAGAAATTCAAGACCCCAGAGAACAGTTGGCAAGAACAAAAACACTACGAATTGTTGATAGAATTACCTATGCAAATTTTATCTCTATCATAAATAATTAATTAAAATAGTATTCACATTGTATTTTAGCGCACTAATAAGGATAAGTAGAAGGGATTTGAAAAAGGATTTGGATTTTTATAGTAACATAATATTTTATTAGGTAAGAGTTGCAACACAGCAATCAGGGACAAAAATAGCAGAGGTAGCAAAAACCAATTGATTTATGTTTGGACATTCACTAAAGAGTGTGCTTCAGAATTCTACTCTCTTCTAACATGCCTAATAAAAACAAAACGAAAAGGAGACATAAGGATTTGTTTCCTTTATTTTTATTGTTTAAATTTAAATGGCATGTTCAATACAAATCAAATAACTAACTTTTCTTCATTAGACGCTCATAATGAACTGGTGCAGAGCTAACTAATTCCGTTAAAAATTAAATAAATAGTTAGTTAGTTAAAAAGCTGAAAAAAATTTGTTGAAACTTCTAGTTATGTTAAAGGCTGATTGCTATGTAAACTAGTCAATGTAATTTTCAATTTCTTGTATTCTAAGATGGAGAGATAATTTGTGAAGTGAAATTCAGATTTTGGAACTTTGGAAATTGGGAGTTAACACACTCGAATTTTGTCTTCCACGTATAGGAATTAACTTCTGAACTGGATTACCAATTTTGTGTCAATATTTTTTCTTTAATCTTGTTTACCGCAACTTGTTCGAATTCAAAAAAACACACATTTTTATTAACCTCGTTCTTAGCTTAATCATTCATTTGCTTGCAACTCATGGATCCAGAAATCAGTGCATTTATAACAAGTTCTATAAGAATTTTGAGATCATAGAATTTAAGTGGTTGTTAAAGCAGCAAAATCCTAAAATATGTTAATAAAATTCATATTCTATATTTGAGTAGCACATTGAATAAGTTGGTGGTACCCCAAAATAATCGCTTTCAATTTTCTTTAAACTAACCATATCAAAAAGAAAATATAAATGAGTTGCATATTTTATACATGACAAAGCTTTTATTTATTCAAATTTTACAGAAACAAAGAAACTATCATATTTTATACATGAGTTGCATATTTTTTTGTTTAGAATACAAATTATTTTCATTTATTATTTAAAAGTTGTTTCAGTTAAATTTGTTCAAAATAATTATTTAAATTTCTATGCTCATTGTGGTTTGTATACTTATTTTATTAGAAACAAGTATACAAATTACTTTTATTTATTAATTAAATATTATTTCGATTAAATTTATTTATAATAATTATTTAAATTTATATTTTCATTGGAGTTTGTATACATATTTAATTAGAAATAAGTATACAAATTATTTTTATGTGTTATTTAAATATTGTTTTGATTAAATTTGTTTAGAATCATTATTTAAATCTATATTCCATTAGAGTTTGTATACTTATTTTATTAGAAATAAGTACACAAATTATTTTTATTTGTTATTTAAATATTGTTTCAGTTAAATTTATTTAGAACAATTATTTAGATTTGTATTCCCATTGGAGTTTGTATACTTATTTTATTAGAAATAAGAATACAAATTATTTTTATTTGTTATTTAAATATTGTTTCGGTTAAATTTGATTAGAATAATTATTTAGATTTGTATTTCCATTGGAGTTTGTATACTTATTTTATTAGAAATAAGTACACAAATTATTTTTATTTGTTATTTAAATATTGTTTCAGTTAAATTTATTTAGAACAATTATTTAGATTTGTATTCCCATTGGAGTTTGTATACTTATTTTATTAGAAATAAGAATACAAATTATTTTTATTTGTTATTTAAATATTGTTTCGGTTAAATTTGTTTAGAATAATTATTTAGATTTGTATTTCCATTGGAGTTTGTATACTTATTTTATTAGAAATAAGTATACAAATTATTTTTATTTGTTATTTAAATAATGTTTCGATTAAATTTATTTAGAATCATTATTTAAATTTGTATTCTATTGGAGTTTGTATACTTATTTTATCAGAAATAAGACTACAAATTATTTTTATTTGTTATTTAAATATTATTTTGGTTAAATTTGTTTAGAATAATTATTTAGATTTGTATAGTTATTTTATTAGAAATAACTATACAAATTATTTTTATTTGTTATTTAAATATTTTTTCGGTTAAATTTGATTAGAATAATTATTTAGATTTATATTCTCATTGGAGTTTGTATACTTATTTTATTAGAAATAAGTATATAAATTATTTTTATTTATTATTTAAATAATGTTTCGATTAAATTTGTTTAGAATCATTATTTAGATTTGTATCCCCATTGAAGTTTGTATACTTATTTTATTAGAAATAAGTATACAAAATATTTTTATTTGTTATATAAATATTGTTTCGATTAAATTTGTTTAGAATAATCATTTAGATTTGAATTCCCATTGGAGTTTGTATACTTATTTTATCAGAAATAAGTATACAAATTATTTTTATTTGTTATTTAAATATTATTCTGGTTAAATTTATTTAGAATAATTATATAAATTTATATTCTCATTGGAGTTTGTATACTTATTTTATTAGAAATAAGTATACAAATTTTTTTTGTAATTTAAATATTGCTTCTGTTAAATTTGTTTGAAATAATCATTTATATTTGTATCCCCATTGGAGTTTGTATACTTATTTTATTAGAAATAAGTATACAAATTATTTTTATTTTTTATTTAAATATTATTCCGGTTAAATTTATTTAGAATAAATGTTTAAATTTATAATCTCATTGGAGTTTGTATACTTATTTTATTAGAATAAGTATACAAATTATTTTTATTTGTTATTTAAATATTGTTTTAGTTAAATTTGTTTAGAATAATTATTTAAATTTGTATTCCCATTAAAGTTTGTACACTTATTTGATTAGAAATAAGTATACAAATTATTTTTATTTGTTATTTAAATATTATTTTGGTTAAATTTGTTTAGAATAATTATTTAGATTTGTATTTCACGTTCTACTCTATTTGTCAGTTCACGTTTTTGGATATTGCAGGAATGAAATCCAAACAAATATTTTTTACATACTAAAATTGAAAAAATTTATATTTACAGGTACCTAAAACATATTTAAATATTTGTTTCACATTTTTTTTTGTATCGTCTGCTTAACGTTAAAGACCAAAAATAAATTTTTATGATATTAACTGAGATGAAATCAAAACAAATTTTTTTATATGAACTAAAATTAAAAACTTTTATATTTACGAAGACCAAAAATATATTTAAACCAAACATAAATATACAAATGTATAATCGGATCATTCAAAGATTGGTGATTGAAGTTATATAATTAAAGAATTAAGAGATAAGAATTTTGGTAATTCGATCTATGTCATTAACAAAATATATATTTTTTTTATAATACCCATTAACAAAATAGTAATAATATCAATTTTTTTCATGACAATAACATTTACATTATTGTCACATTTGTGTTCATAAACTTTTTTTTTCTTCCTTTATTTAAGTAGTGAACGGATAGTTTTGTCAATTGGATGACTTGATAATATTTAGTAACCTCAACTCTATATTTTCCTCCCTATATTATCTTGATGTGCAAGTCATCTTGACTATCCATGGTCATCTACTCCACCTTCTCTCCAAGAGGTGCGACGGGTGAATAAAAAATCATTTATGCATTAAAAATTAATTACAATATTACTATTCGTGCCCTTTTATTATTGCTCACATCTTTTAATATTTTTTGTAAAAACAAAATACTTAAAATGTACTTTAATATTCATAATAGTATTAACCCATACATAAATTCAATTTATGTGTACTTACGTGAACTCAATTTACGTACACCTCATTAACGTAATTGAGATCACATATACGTGAAATGAGTTCACGTACGTTTATGTGAAATGAGTTCACGTACGTTTATGTGAAATGAGTTCACGTACGTTTACGTGAAATGAATTCACGTAGGTGTACGTGAATTGAGTTCACATAGGTGTACGTGAACTGTATTTATTCACATATTGCATGGGAATTTTTAAACTTCATTTAATACTAGAGCTGAGAATGGGAATGAGATGAGGCGTATGTAAATTGATAGTGAGAATAATATGAGATGAGACGATACGATACTTATCCCCTAGCTACCGGGCTTGAATCCCACTTTTTTTGTAATCTCTCGATCGTTACTGTTATCGGCGATGCTACCTCACAACCTTATATCTCCCCCCCCCCCCCCCCCCCCCTCCCCTCCCCCATTCGATGCACCTTTTTTTTT
>NC_021164.2:71614668-71629349 GCF_000331145.2 Cicer arietinum | reverse complement strand
TCCCACCTTTGAAAATATGGCGATTTTTTTGCCTTTTGTGGGGCCGATAACTAGGAGATAAGTATCGCCTTATCTCATTCCCAATACCAATAACATCTCGACCTTACCGTTATCGGCGATGTTGTCTCACGACATTCTCACGTCCCTATTTCCCACTGTTGGAAATATAGGTCAATTGATAGTGGAAATGAGATGAGGCGGTACTTATCCTCTAGTTATCGGGCTCAAATTTCAGACGCAAAAACTCGTCATATATCTAACGGAGGGAAATAAGGAGACGAGAAGGTCGTGAGGTAACATTATCGATAACATAAGGGTTATAAATGTCAGAATTATAATTGTGTTATAAAAAAGAAAGGACATTTTAGATATTTTGTTATTTATAAAAAAAAAATAAAAAATTGAAGGGCGTGAATAGTAAAAATAGGGATGTAGGTAGCAAAATTGAATTAATTAAAATGAAGAACTTAAAAAATAATCAAATAGTCAATTATTCTGAAAAATTAATATTTATAAGACCGGCCGGGCCAACTTGAATAAAAACAATAAACGATAAATTCAAATCTTTAAATTAAGTTAAATAAGTAGTTATACCAAATATGCTTCTAGTAAATTTAAGGTTTTCAGTTTCAAATTTCATATTGGTTCTTCAAGTTAAAAAAACAAATTCATATAGGTTCACGTATATAACATTTTTCGATCACAATTCATATTTGTAGCTATAAATATTCTGAATAAAAGAATGAATTATCTTGGTTATAATGACCAAATGCTATTCTATATATTTTAATAAAAATTTAATTTTATCATTTTTATTAAAAACAATAATTTAAATTTTATCTTTTTTAGGTATAACTTTGTCTTCCGAAAAATTTGAAAAAAAATTCACATACAAAAATGTGTTCGGATTACTCAAAAAAAGTTTATCGAAATAATAAATTTGAGTTTTTTAAAAAATTTGTGTTTCCGAAAAACTTGAAAAAAATATTCTAAAATAAAAATTTCGAATTTCAAAGACACAGTTGTATACCAGAATTTTTTTTCTAAAAATGTTCTGACACACAAACTTTGAATTTTTTAAAACACATTTATGATTAATCAATTTTTTGAAAGATAAATATGTTCTATTTTAAAAAAAAAAAAATTGATGTTGAATTTAGTAGTATTTAAAAAACTTTTATTTTTTAAAAATTGAAATGGGTAGAATAGATAGTTCACATAAAATATGAGGACGTGATTATAAATGTGAAGGTATAGAGTATAATTTATGTGAGTATAAATGTGCAGGCATAGAGTATAATTTATTTGACTTAGTTACATCTAAAAGAAATTTGCTTGAAAAAAAGTAGTAGGTATATGATGGTTCTCAATGTACATGATAATGCGTTAATTAATTTAAGGAGGATGGTTTTTCAAGGTTTGATGTTAAATCATAATGTAGAATTTTAATTCGTTTTTTTTTTTGGAAGTATAGGTTGGTCAAATGTGTTCCATACATAAATTCAAGCACTTTTAGTTGGTGTCAATTAGGATTTAAGAGAATTATTTCTCATTACACATGATTTAGTTTGTGATTATAGGGGATATTCGTTATCAATTATTTATCATCATTTAAATATTAGAAGTCATTTGAAATTATATATAAAAATATTGAATCTTTCTCATCCATCTTACTCTTTGCCAAGGAAATTTATGCAAATATATTTGCGAAAAATTTAAAATTAATAATATGAATTCATTAATAATAGTTTATGAGTCACCTTCACTAGCGGAAGCATGTATAATATTTTGGGACTATTGTCCTCACAAATCAAGAAAATAACATCAAAATGTTAAAAATAATTATATTGTCTCTATAAAAATAGTTATTGTCTTTACAAAATAATAATTTTATGAAAGTAAGTAAATGTAGAAAATTATAAGAGATAAAATAGAATAAAATAATACTAGTTTAAACCATTTATTTTTCTATTTTTTCACTAAACAAAAAAAGTGATATAATATTATATTTATACTGTAAACATATTATAGATTAATTTGGAAGAGTTTTGTTCATAAAGTTGTGTATTTTATAAAAGTGTAAAAAGTTTCTTAAATGTATATATTATAGACGATTTTTTTACACATACTATAAAGAAATTCTATATCCGCCACTTATCACCTTCTAATTTATCTTTAGTTCTCTTAGTTGATAATTGTGTTTTATTTTAGTCTTTCTTTTTTATCTCATATAACAAACAAAAAAATTCAAAATAACATTTACCTAGAAATTCATAAAAATAATTTCTAAATTGTTCATTTAAAATAACTTTAATATTTGATATAAATCAAATGTTGCAACTCTTGACCTGAGTAGGACTATCTAGTTCGCAAAATTTTCAATCGAGAGCGTTAATGCTGTTGGATTTGGGATTAAATATATTTTTAATTTTTATATAACTTTTAAAATTTTATTTTTAGATTTTGTAAAAAAATTCCTACAAAATTATTATGTTAACAAAGTTACACTTTTAATTTATGTTGTAATGTTAACAAATATTCCTGGACAATTTTTTTATTAGTATGTTTTTAACATTATAAATAGTTTTTTTTAATAAAAAATTAGTTTAAAATTATTAATAGTTTAATATTTTTTGTTATTTTTATCTTGAGTTTATGACATTCAAGTTAAAAAATATATATTTTTTTAAATAAACTTTTAATAATATTATAAATATACTTGCAAAAAATTATTAAAAACAATTAAATATTTTTTAATTTAAGTATAATTAAAGATATTAGCAGAGTCATCTTAAAAATTTGGGAGCGTATTAAAAATTAATAAAAATATTGTAGTATACTAATGAACAATTACAAGACATTTAATAATTTATAAACATCGACAATATAATTAATATTTTGAGGTGTTGTGCAGTTGACTAATCTGCAGAGACTATAAATCAATTTTGTTTGCAGAATAATTTTGTAAAAATTTTGAAAAAATTTATCCTTTGTATTTATTTGGCCAGAGCTTTCTTTAAAAATTATATCCTGAATGTCTACTTAATAATCAGAGAATAGTTATTTGAAAAATGACAAATTATCCTAATGGTCTAATATACCCCAATTTTATAGAATCTCGAAAATTCTCAAAAACTTCTCCAATCTAACTATTATTTTTGGATCCTAACTTGCCGTCTTTAGTGATATCGTGGATAATATTTGCTGGAGTACGGATAAAATTGTATTAAAAAATACTAATAAAAAAATGATAGAGTATAGATAAAACTGTCTTAAAAATACTAATCAAAATATTTAAGTTTTGACTAGAGCTAGTCATACTTCTAAATCCATAAATTACAATTTTAATATTAGTTTTTCTTTCTCTTGCTTTAACCACATTATCTAACTCATTGTAGATAACACAAGGGTTATTAATGTTTGGTTTCCTCGCTCTCATGGGGAAGTTTCTCTTAGTGCATATGGGTGTTGGGACGAAGGTAAGGGTAGCTATGGGTGGCTTTGATTACTCCAAAATAGTTAATTTGTGTGAATATAAGTATATTTTAATATATAGTTACCTTGATAATATACATTTAGTTGTTTTAAATAAATTTATTTGTTAAAAAATTAGTAAAATTAGCAAAGTCAAAATAGATTATCTTATGTTTTGTCACTTTTAATCTATAAAGTAATTTTAAGAGTTTTGTTAGCAATAAAAATGATCAAAACAAGAGATTGTAATTTGGTTAAATTAAGATACGTAGCTTGTTTAAGAGTGTAAAGTTAATTATTAAAGAATTTGATTTTTTAAAATATCATTAAGTTTAACATTTCTAGATAATTTATAGTGTTTAGAGATAACAATTAGATCTAGATCCAGTATATATTTGTAAAAAAATTTAATAAAGTAAAAATTCGCATAACGGGTATGAACACGAGACAGGTAATTACCTCTGTCAAACTAATTGAGTATGGGTGTGAGTACGGGTACTATAGTATCTACCCCGCTTCGCATCAGCACTTATATAAATATATTATTTATTTAATTATTTTATTAATGTTTAGTTTAATTAATATTTATTTTTATGGTTTAACATATATTAATATCATTGGATCACTATGATATTTATAATTGAAAAATAAATATTTGCAAACTTTTTAAGAATTTGATTATGATGAATAGGTAAATAGTTATAACTTTATAACTAAGAGTTATGTCTTATTAATTATGATTTTATAGTTATATTTGCAATTTTCTATCGATTGTTTTTACATATCTCCAGTAATATTTTTTGTGGTGCTTTAATTTATAATTCATATGATTATATAAAAATTAGTGTAAATTATTGTGATGGTTATCTTATTTGATATAATTTTTAAAATGTACTTTATATATATATACACACTAGACCTCCTCATAAAATATTAGCTACAATGCTGCCTCTGGAGTCATTATTCTTCAGGACCATAATGCCATGTTGCTCGATACTTCTTCTGTTTTTTGTTGGGGTTTTAACCCCATTCCTTTCTCATAAAAAAAAAAAAAAAAAAACTTGCAATATACGCTCTAATTATAGAGAAGTGGAGGTTCAAAGTAGGGCGAATTTAAACCTTCATTCAACCATATCAATTGTTTCGAATGTTGCAGTTGTGAAAACATTAATTAAAGCATTACAACATATACGGCTTCTGGAACAAATGTTAACCCCACAAAAAAGAGGGTATGATGACGTTCTAGGATACTTATCTCAGAATAAACTTTTATTATCTTTTTGGTAACCAGAGCCAATAGTCAATTTTACACCAAACCGATAAAACAAAGTATGAACGTTAATAAATAAATAAATAAAAAATAATCCAAATTCTACAACCACATATAGAAAAAAAATGATCTCCAGAACACCCTGAAAAATTTAAAATAAAAATAGCATATTAACTAAATAAATAAACACACTCTATATGTATGAACAGAAATGTATGATATGGTAGATAGAAAAGAAAATGTTTTGAAAGTGTAAAAGCCAATATGAAAGTATAATCTATTTTGTTTCCTTATCCCATAAACCTAACCTTCTAATCACTATTACCTGCAAACAAACGATCAGAAGACCGTTCTCCCACGTCATCCAATTTCCCGGGTGACTTATTCTTCAACCAACTCAAACTGGTTCGACCCACAAACGGTGGAGTCCAAGAGAACCCCCTCCGGTCCGGCCGATTAAACCACTCATAGTTCCTCCCAGGAGCACTACTTCCCACACTTCTCGTTCTATAACCCCTCCTCCCACTACCCTCCGGAGTAAAACTAACACCACAACTTGTCGTTCGGCTCAGCGTAGAATTCACTAACCGGTTCCTCACCTCCTCCGGTAATCTCAAAGTGAATCGCTCGTGGTTCTCTCCTTCTTGAACCAGCGAGTGTCCCGTTGAATGCGACCGCGGAAACCAGTTCCCAATTCTCAACCCTGTTGACCTTGACCGTACCGGTCGGACCGGGTTCGGTGAGACCGAATAGTTCACTTTAGGAGAAGAAGAAGAAGAAGAAGTAACTGTAGCTCGGTCAGGGGTGTCAACGCCATTTAAGTTGTTCCGGGTCGGGTCATCTGAATCGGGTATATTAGGATCCGGAATGTGAATCGTTACGAAAGAGGTTTCTCCAGGTTTTGGAATTAAATTTGCACGACAAACCGGACACGAAGAGTGATTAACAAGCCAAGCATCGATGCATTCAGAATGAAACACGTGGCAACAATTAGGGATCAAACGCAGCGTTTCGTCGTCTTGAAATTCGTTTAAACACACGGCGCATTCTAGCGCGGCTCTTCCAATTTTGAGTCCCTTCACGGCGGAGTAAACAAAGGTAGGAAACGTTTCGATGATTTCCTTGTCGAGTCCGCGGTGTCTCCGGTGACTTCCTGCGATCGGAATAGTAAGGTCGAACCTTCCTCTCATCCTCTGTTCTGTGCACTGGCGAGTGTAGACGGAGAGAAAACCGAGGATTAAAAACACGACGATTAAGATAATTAGAACTATGGCCATGGACTTGTCGAATTTGAGAGTTGAAATTCTGTCTGCCGGTGGTGGTGAGAGCGCGTTGGGGATCTGCGGCGTTGCCGGCGGTGTGAAAAGAAGGAGGAGGAAGTAGGGGTAGACATAATTGAAATTGAAGTATAGTTTGGGTGGAAAAGTGTTCATGAGGGTTTTAGGTAGATTTCATTTACTGCTAATACAAGCAAAGTTAGAATTAGATGACTCACTTTCTAATCCTAATCCTAATAGTACTATTTATTAATAATATATTGTTCCCCGCTAATTGCTCCTTCTACTGTTTCTCTTTTTTCTTTTATTGTTACACTTAATTAATGATTTCTTTCTCTTTGGTCTAAAGGCCAACACAGAAAGTAGATGAATGACCCGTTGACTTTTTTCATTTCAGAATGTCTTAGGGAATTGTTGTTCAACTGTCTACAAAGGCTCTATTGTTTTCTCAATTTGAACCAGTCCCCATCGACTTGTCCTTCCGTTTTCATGATGAGATTATTTATATATATCATTATTATAATAATAAGTTTTTATATTATTATCGATCACAACAATTAAATTAATAATAATATTTAATTATTTGTAAATAATTTTTGTAATATGACAGTGTAACTTTTTTTTACAAGATATATAATAATTAAACTCGATATTACAGCAGAACATATTTGGAAAGTTACTTAAAACTGCAGAAAGTTTTAAAATAGAATAAAATTGTTTTACATTTATGTACGGATATATTTAATAATTTTAAGACTATCCTTTTTTATTGACGAATTTTTTATGACTATCCTATTATGAAATATTATCATACTCTTTGCTTGACCAAATTATCCAATAGCATAATTTTGATATTATTTAGACTTTTGGAATTGTAACGGGCCACACGTCACGTTATAACTTATAGCATGCTCTTTCTCATTTGACACAATGTCCATGTCCGTTTGTGTCGACGGATGATGATAATATCTATACCAGAAATGCTAAGGACACACCATAGGCCACTCTCTTGAACACATTTTCATTTATTGGACCACATCACCTATTTTTTCTTACCCTTTACCGGTTAACCTATGAAACCGGTTCAGCTATATTTTTGTTTTCTTTAGTTATTTGTCACCAACTCACAAGCCAACACAATAAAATAGAGTTAGTGGGACTGGATTGTACAATGAAGTGAAGTTGTTATTAGTTCTACTGGAAAACAGTGATGTGCGATTATTTTCAAATTCTTGCTATGAACAAAACCCCAACCCTTGACTTTGTGTTGGTGGAGATGAACAAAGAGGTTGAGCTGTGGGTCTGGTTGCAATTTTTCCATAAGTACACTGTTAGGACATAGATGGAGTTTACCCATGTTTTAAAAATGAAATTGACAACATAAACAGTTTGTTTATGTTTATTATATATATTTACTGGGATGAAAATTTTCAGAAAAATAGAAACATTACAATGCCATACGTTCATATACAAAACAAGAGAGTTATGCAGGGATGACGGTTAGCTACCAGTTACCACAAACAAGTGTCAATAAAAGCAAAGAAAATTAAAAATCTCACATTTGTCACTTTTCAACTCAATAAATACTATATTTTTACATAGATAGTGTTAAATCTTTTGCGAAAAAATATGTGAAAATTGAATGTAATAAATATGTGAAAATTGAATGTAATTTTTTTTTTATTGACGCATAGTGAATGTAATAGTTATATTAATGGAGTAATTGTAAAACAATTTTTTATAGTGTAGTAAAACAATGATACACTTTGTATTTAAATTGCTTTATAGTCAAAATATTATAGTTGATAATATAATAACACAATTGTGGATATTGACTTTCAAGAGAACGATCTAGTATGCAATTAAAACCAACAATATTTTCGGCGATTGAAACTTATTTTTCAAAACTATTTTTTGATATAAAAATATCATGTGCGTAGAGGTAGAGATAATGACATTTGTATTAATAAATGTAGAACATAAGCTAACTTATTTAATCAATTTTTATATTATTTTGATCTGTCAACTATAATTATTTTATAGTAAATTTAATTCTTCTGCTTTAATTTTGAGCCAAAATCAATAAATAAAGTTTACCTATCAAATTGATCTCATAACTAGGATGTTCGACTCATCATGTAAAGGTGAAAATTAGAGTTTTCAATCAGGTTTTCCCCCCTAAAATTCATCTTGTTCATGGATATTTAAACACTTTGTTCCAAATAACTTAAAGTGAGTTTCAAAGCCCAAAATGATAATCACGAAATCCTTGGGCTTGTTCATGCATATTCAAGGAGAGTTTTATTAGGAAATCATACCCTGTACCACCAATTTAACCTATACATCCACAATATTTTAAAAATGTTAAATTTATCTTTATTTTTTTTACTATTTTATCAACTCAAATTGTTTTTTTTTTACCGTCTAAAAATTTTCAGGTCAAACAATTCAAATTTTCCATTACTAAAAGTTTTTCATAAATTATCAAGAAACTTTTTATAAGATTTTCGATACATAAAATTAATCAAAAAAACTTTTAAAAAAAATTATGGTACAGAAGGTTGAGAAGGTGTGTACTAGACACCTTTAAAAAAGTTTCCCACTATAAGATGTTAAAAATGTATACATAAAATTTGTACCGAAAAACTTTAAAAAATATTTTCGATATAGAAGATTGAAAAGGTGTGTACTAGAAAACCTTTAAAAAAGTTTTCCAATATAAAAAGTTGAAAATGTATATAAAAGGTTGAAATTTTTTTAATAAAATTATAAAAGTTTCTAAAAAACTCGGTTTCAAGTTTTTCAGTAACTACCGGAAAACTTAAAAAAAAGTATTCCTATAATGAGTTGTATTATGTAAATATCAGAAAAAAAAATTCCTTTATTTTAAAGTTTTTAAGTATTGAAAATTTTGATAATAAATATTCCAAAAAAATAAAATCATATGAAGGTGGAAAATAATAAATTTTAATATTTAAGCAAAAATAAATTTATCATTTTATCATATTTGTCGGGGTAGAAATATAATTTCCGTTTTACTATCCACTTCATGAAATTGTTGCCCCATCCTCTAGCTCTGATTCTTATGCCGTAGAGTTGTAAGGCCTCGGCAAGTTCGGCCCATTCATTCATAAACAGACAAAAAAAGCTCGTTAAAATTAAAAACATATACAAACGGAAAAATATTTTAAAATCAATCTGTCATACATATGTAAAATTGTATAAATTCGTTCAGAAAAAAAGTAAATAAATCTAAAATATCCAAATTAATAATATATTAATCAGATATCATTTATAACAGAAAATAATACAAAACATCAAAACTAACATATTTATTAATTATTGTAACTTTTGATTTTTTTACATATATATTCTTATTAAAAATCGTAAGACATTAAATATTTATTAATAAAATTAAAAAAACAAACATCTTAAATAAAAATATAAAAGTAGTTTATACAATAAATTTACCTTAAAAATCGTAACTTTTATATAACACAAAAAATCTTCAAAAATTCTCTTATATGTAGAACTGAATAGAGTAACATGGTAAAATATCTATGAATATTACAAACATAAATTATTTAGAATATTCATGTTTTATGGTATGTAATTTAACGACACCAAAATAACTGATTAAATTTCTAATAGATCATAATTTATTAATTTAAATCAAACAAACATCATAACAAGTAAATAATTAAACAATGCTACATCAAGAAGAAGAACAAAATAATGTCATATTCATATGATGAAATCACATATGAAAAACGAAATTAAAATTAAATATATGTGACGACTATTTATTTTGATTAAAAAAATGAAAGAGAAAATAATTAGATAAATTATTTTAGATTAAAAAAATGACATTTAATCATATTTTCTGATGGATAAAGAAAAAGATAGGTGCTTGACATTGACAGGGGATAAATCTGTATTATATAATAAAATACTTTATATATACTTGATAAGTTAACAAATTCAATATAAAGTGTTTAGTAAAATTAATAGTTGGATAATTTTTTTTAAAAAAAAATTATTGTGATTAAGATATTTTTTGTAATAAAAAATAGGCACAATTGCTCTTGCGGTCTCTTAACTTAATTTCATATAACACTTCAGTACTTTGCCTTTTTTTTTTGTTCTTCCTCATTTGATCCTTTATTTAATTTTCTTATAAAAATTCAAAATATAAAAAATAAAAATATGTGTTTATTTTAAGATTTAAGTTATAAATTTGATGAAATTTGCATTATATTGAAGATGATAATTAATTTTGTGAGTTTTGTTTAAAATTTTTGATAAATTTTTGTAAATAAAATGATAACATAACATTTTAAAACATAAAAGATTAAATTGTTTATTTAAAATTAAATAAATGACCAAATTGAAAGAAAAAAAAGAAGATAAATAATTGAAATGTTATATGAAATGAAGTTGAGGAACCGCATGAGCAATTATGTCTAAAAAATAATTATCTTTTAAAATAAAATGTCAAACAAATTTGATCTTCGGAAGATATAAAAACAAATTTTAGTCTTTAAGAAAAGTGACACAACTTAATCTAGGTGAGAATTAACATTAAAAAATAGATAATTAGGTCTTCAATAATAAAATAATGGGGATAATTTGGTCCTCAATTTTAATAAAAAAGAGAGAATTTTCTATAAATAATTTAATAAACCATTCATTTTTATTCTTTAACTTCTTCAATATTCAAACAAAATCCTGAAATAACGATGATTATTCAATAAAATATCAATAATACTTGTCAATTCCATAAATTAAATAAATTTTTTTAAATTATTAGCAGTTACAAAATGTCCCTTTTGAATTATTAAAAGTAATTTTAATTGTGTTTTTAGTGTATTCTCTAGTTAATATCTTCTAACGTATTTTCTTTACTTAACATTTTATTTTCAATTATCGACTTAACTTCATATAAAGTCCGGGCCAAGACAAATCATCCAAGCCCAACATACCTTACAAGAGGAGTCCAAAGAAGCCCAATTACACAGACTCACTAGAATTATAAAGTTAAGCAAAAGAGTGGCGGTGGACACATACATATAATTTAAGTTGCCCCACTGAGCTAGAACAACCAATAAAGAAACTTAAATGTCAAATACAAGACAAAAGCTTATCAAAAGTCACAGGTAGGTGGAAAATTAACTTATCAAAACTTTTTTTAAAGATGTTTAGAATGTTTAAAATTTAGGTTAAAATTCGACTGTGGATAAATAAAGGTTAAAAGTTCAATTTAGATTGGAGACGATACTGTAAGACAATATAATTGTTTTTTTATTTAAAATTATTTTAATGAATTTTAGTTATTAATTAAATAATGAATGACTAAGATTATAAAAAAAAAAATCAAATAATTATTTTAACTGAATATGTGATACTTAAATAACTTTTAAATATGATTAATCTATGTTCAATTGTATGTTCCAAATTTTGTTATTTCACCGTTTTCTATTTAAACATCTCTCATAGTCTATTTTTAGCATAAATTAACTATGGAAATCATTATTGGCATTTTAATTGGATCACTATTAATTAAATATACACTTCAACACTTGTGTAAATAGCTTGTTATAAACCCCTCCTAACCAAATTGATATTGTAGATTAGTTCAAATATAATTTAAGGAGCAAAACAAACAGCAACTTTGAAGTGGCAGTAAAAATTAGGGGCTGCTAATTAGGATATTAGAATATGTGCAACAAACAGCAACATATAAAACAAAACGCAGGTTTCCAGAATTTGAGGTACCCTATATGGTTTTGTTTCTTAAACAAGTCAACAAACCTATGAGTAGCAAATAAATAAAACCAAATCTCTGACCAAATCGATTTGCTTAATACATTATCATACCAAATTGGTATAAATTATATGTACCTTGTTCCCGGATGATGCGCTTGGAGACTTGCAGGTACCGTGTTTTGTGGTTCAAGCACATGCAATTAACCAAAAAAAAATAATTAACATCATGGGTTATTTACTTAGTACTAATCTGGATTATTCTTGTTTTCATTAGGTGAGGGTGTGACACTCATAGGTGTAGCCGTGTTTTCCAAAATAGGGGAGAAATTTAAGAAGTCATCGTCATAATATAATAGCTGGAGCTATACGTGTCCAACTTAATCCATTATACTTTTAAGAAATTTAATTTAACTTATATATAACTCAAATACACTTAAGACCAAAAAAAGTTCATTTAATTGATAAAATGCTGATTTTTTCAAGTATTATATCATATTTTGAGTTGAATCTAAAACATCACAGTTATATGGATGAGTTGTTAGTGATATTTACTATCTCATATTAAAAAAAAAAAAAAAACTCAATTTCGTTTTGCGAGTTTTTCTTCTTCAATTAAAACCTTGAGAGTTTCATTTAGTTTTAAAATCATTATTGCCGTTAGTTGTTATTAAAAAAAAAAGATTATGTGACAAAGAAATGAGTGACGTGACAATTTGATATGACATATGAATAACTTAAATAATTAAAAAGATGAAATTAAATAATTAAACCGATTAAAGAAGAAACGAAGGAAAGTTGAAGATGTTATGTTTTAGTCTATCAATCTAAAATCATAAACAAGTTATCTAAAATTAGAAACAGGTTATGGGATTAAGGTTTTTTCTTCATTTCTCTATCATGTAATCACCATTATCAGATCATTAACATCACATCACCATCTTTAAAGAAGAAACAGAAACCCTACCCTTCCCCACAAACAAAAACAGAAAAAGAAAAACAAAAAGTATCGATATCATACTTTCAGCCTCTCATTTGCAACCTTATTTTAGTTGTGTTTCAAAGATGGTAATGCAATGATAATGATTTGAAGATAGTGATTCGATGTTGGTGATGTGATGATAGAGAAAGGAAGAGAGAACCATACTCCCCAAACTTATTTATGATTTTAGATGAAAAAACTAAAACATAATACCTTCAACTTTCCTTAATTTCTTTTTTCTATTTTTCTAATCAATTTAATTACTTAATTTTATATTTTAATTATTTAATTTATTCTTCTTACTCATTTGTTTTGTCACATAAACTTTTTTTCACACCTGATGAGAAATGTGATTTTAAAAGTAAATTGAATTTATAAAGTTTAAATTAAAAAAAAAAACTTAGAGAAACAAAATTGAAAAAGACACCCTGTGTAACCAACCAGGTTGTCCATTATTTAATTAAATATGGTCTTTATTTATAGATGACATATAGATTGAAAAGACTATTTCTTATATTTATACCGTGTTAATTATTGATTTATTGTCAGACTTTCATTAATAAAATTATCATTGATGTCTAAAAAAAATGTCTCACAATTGTATCACTTTATTACGTCACAATTGTGTCACTTTATTACGTTGATTATTAAAAAAATTCAAAAATATTTATGCGGTGAGAAATTATTAAATGTATGTACCTATAATTTGTTTTACATTTATTTTGTGGACCAATAAAAAAAGAGAACTAATAAACAATGTTTGAGTTGAATATTCATTATAAATTTTTTAGAGAATGAGAAGAGAATTACCGAGGATCATAATGCAATCCTTTAAAAACAATGAAGAAAGGATCACTCCATTCATATGACAATAATTTGAGTAATGTGGTATAGACCACTTGTGAGAATATGATAATACTAATTAAGTGCACTACCAACAATAATTTTCTGAGCTCCTAATCAACAACAAATGAATAATATATCAATAACATTATTTAATAAAACAATTAGTAATTTAATTGTATATATACTGCAGCAGATCTTAATATTAATTAGTCAAGTTGGAGTATTAAAAAAGTTAATAAGACTTTAGATGTCATGGAGTCCTTTGTATAATCTAGCATTATTTTATGATAGCTTGCGTGTGGAATGACTCAAAGGTTAATTGTAATCATTTATGTAATCAAAACATTGATCTAATGACTCAAAATGTGATTAGAATGGGAGTAATAAACAAGTACAACTATGGTGTTAGCGATATAGAGAGACCCAAGAAAAATGGGGAAAAAAAACCTAGAGAATGTCTCATCGAGATGTGGTCAAATGGTTAATTTATTCTTCCGTGTACAACATGTCATTGAAATAAATATAATATGAAACGGGATTTTATAATTCGTACCAAAAAAACAAAATTTATTACTAGTTGTACTAACATACCTAGTGTCTGAGGTCTCAAATATAAAAACTTTAACGTCTATTAAAAAATAATTCATAAAAAATATTTGTATTCTATAAATTAAAAAACCATTAATTAAAAATAATTGTTTAAAGAAGGCCGCATATGACTGATTTTGAAGTAAAAATAGACTTCAAATTATCTCTATTAAGAAGAACTACTCGTTGTTCACAAGACTTTTTGACACATATTTAGACACACATACATAAATAAATAAAAAGTAAAAGATAAAAAATTAAATTATACTTTATTTGTAAAATAATTAATAGTTTTTATTTTTTTAATGTTTGAATTTTGACTATATAAGTATATGAGAAAGAAGGAACCGATGAGTAGATGCTAAAAGGAGCTAGTTGTTTTTTCCACTCCAAACATGATAGTTTTTATGCATATTTAAATTGGGTGAAGGTGTTAAAAAACGGTTACTAGAAATAAATGAAGTTATACACATGTTCGTGA